>NC_134920.1:1515151-1818181 GCF_051014615.1 Bombus vancouverensis nearcticus
CAGGTGCTTCATGCCAAATCTAAAAGTATAATGTTTTATATCTTCATAATGTTTGTTCTGAGGATAAATTATCTATCAACAATAAAAAGAAATCGTACTTGCAAATCGCATAGAAGATCTTGAAATGCCATAACATTAGGTATTGCACTAGTTTCTCTACCACTGTCTACTGTACCAACAAGACTGAATGTAAGATGTAAAATATGACTATTTAAAAGAGGACATTTTCTTCTTAGTAACATTGCTAATGTTTGATATCCCCTTCTGCGATCCATTTCTTGTTGCGCAACTTGGTTGGATCTCACAACACACACTAAAGCTTTAACAGCAGCGTATAAGGATTCTACATCTTGGGCCATAGCTATTAAACCTGTTAAAACGAATGATTATCTTTTAAATTTTTGTTTAAATAAATACTTAAATATATTTTAAAATACAGATTGGTAAAAAGTTTTACCTAACAACACTGAACATCCTCCTACATTATCAATCATTGTAGCTACAGGTCGAGGGCTAAAAACTCGAACACCGAGATATCCAACGACTACACCACCAAGTGCTCGTGCTGGTCCACTTAGATGTCCTGCTGAATTATGAAGAACTCTAATAGGAGTGGCATTTTCGTGCGATGACATACCAAGCTGTCAAATAATAACAATATTTAATTAATACATACAGAAGATATGTTTATAAATGGAAATGGCTGTACATACCTGTTTAGCAATTGATTTGTTATCAGTCCGACTATAAACTTTCCTAATTTTAGCTAATGTTAATTGGGACATTGCTTTAGCATTTAATCCAAATACAACTTTTTCTTCTGCAACAAGAGGCATTAAAGGCTCTTGTCCTGTATAAAAAATTAAGTTTTTTTAATTAAATAAAAATAAATGTATGGACTTGTATAAAATTTATATTAATACCTGACAGTTGTGGAGCTTGCAAACTTCCCATATAATGTGGGCCTAATTTAAATAATGTTGTTATGTTTTGAGAGTTAAATACTTCTTCTATTAAGTGACATGGTCCTTGTTTCCATGTTAGTCTAGAATACCGTCGCCAACAAGGTGGTGTACCTATATACCCATATACTGGAGATGCTACTGTCAAATTTGCTGCTCCTCCTCCAGGAACTTGTGTAATATAATGAAGCTTTTGACTATGAATATGTTGACCATCCAAGTATAACGAGAAACTTGAATTTTTTAAAACAGCACGATTTAGTACAATAGCTATATGATGCCATTGACCTTCATGAAGCAAGTCTGGACACCAGACTCTTGCACCACATTCACCAGTTCCTTCTGGCTCCCATTCACTTACATCTGAAATTTTTATTTAATTTGTAGATAAGGTTTATGTTGTAGAAAAGATTAGGAGTAAGTAAGAATAAGGACTTAAAGAGAAATAAAAGATTAATAAAACTTACTTTGCGGTAACGGTGTTTCTTGTGTAGATACGATAATAGCTTTGTCTCTTGCACTAAGCACTGCAGTTAAACAAATCAAATCCCTTGTTGATTGTGGAATACGAACTAATGTTAGCAGTCGCACACAGTGAGGGTCAGTTCTAGGATCACTAAATTTGTCAACACATATCCATGTGCTATAAGTCAGACCAGTTTGTGGAGGAAATAACCTATCACCTAAAAAATTAACATCGGATGCAAACGCAAATCTTTTATAAATGAAGAATATGTATTCTTTAATACTTACATCTTAAAGATATTTAAGACTTACCAGAACCAATCCCACCAAGTACGCTACTATCAGCAGCTACCACTGTAGGTGGAGTTGTACTTTGTGGTGCAACACTAGGTAAATATAGACATGCAAATCCTTCAGCACTCATATCCAGTTCTACGAAAGGCGGTAAAGTACAAGAACCGTGTGCTCGAAAATCCTTTGGTGTTGTCATGGATACTAAAGTTTTAATACGCGTCAATGGCACGGGTCCGCCTCGAGGTTTATTTAGTTCAATATCATCGAGTGAAATACAGCATAATGGATCACCCAAACGCAAAAATTCCCTTTAATTACAAAAATTTTATATGGTGCATATACAAATATTACTTTTGATTAGTATTTCTCTAAACTTTCTTTTGCATCTTACCTTAAATCACGTGGTTCTAAGGATTGCGCTGCGAGTCTTTCTATAATATATTGTAATGGTTGATGTAAAGGATGTGTTTCATCTTGCAAAGCTATTCTACCTATAGATAACAATTCACCCGCCATTCCAGCATCACACATTATTTGTTGGTTTCTTTCGGATCGCACTAAACTTTTAATAATTTCTGCGACATATAATTGTAAAGCTAAAGCCATTTGTGGATTGGATGGTTCTGAGATTGATGGAAGTAAATATAACATTCCAACAACTATGCCAGGATGAACTACAATTGGTTCAGGAGTAGGTGGACTCAGATTTAAAGAATTTATACCACTTTTCTTTCCGCTTCCCGGTGAATCGAAAGATCTTTGTTGCTAAAAATAATATAATATTTAGTTTAGTAATTTAATAACATTCATTATTATGTACTATAAATCAAATTTAAGAACCACCTCAACGCTATTTTGTTTATGATTTGGCGATCTCATTCCTAGACCTGCCAAATTTGGCTTATCAAAAGAGTCAAGTGCTACATCATACAGAAGTCGTAGTAATAAGCATGCATATGATAATGTCTTTGGTATAACATCTGAGAACACGGGTTCTAATACGCTTCCAGTAAATAGTGCTGATAACATATTATGATAATTCGTAGTTGGTATTATATCTATTTCAGTAAGCTTCGTCTGTGTTGAGAAACATCCAAGAAGTCGCAAAGTGTCACACAAACTTGATTGGCATATCTGTAAATCAAATATTATATAAATATTTGTATAAACACCTATTATTGTATAATTATGTTATTTACAATCGTTCTCTCTTTTTTACTCTGTAAATATTAATAAATAAATATTTACTTCATGGTGGAAAAATTTAGCATTTGCTGGTTCAAATCTCATAGCTGTACTTATAGTGTGAAATACAACGTGTAAAAGAGTCAGTAACTGTGCTTCTTCCTGTGGCGTTCTTTTTATTATGTCGTTACAAGGTTCTGTACTCTCTGATCTTTGTATGCCTAATTGGCCTTCTAAAGACACTAAGACGGACATAACATACACAAAACCTCCCACTTTTCGAAAGACAGTCCTAGTTCGATGAGATTCTCGCAAACAAGCCAATAGAGACTAAAAAAATTCGAATACTTTATAGTAATGTTAAAAAATTTAAAGATTAATAGTGATATCAAATACACCAACTTTTAATATATGTGTTTTTAAGACTAAGGCATTAGAAGGTGCTGAATGCATAACACCTAGTAATGTAGCCATGTCATCGTCTCCTCCTGCACTAAGTATTAATTCTCTAACAATACCAAGTGCTTGATATCGACAATCCATATAGGGCACGAGATTATGAGCACAACGTGCCCCACCGCATTCCCTAAACACATTAGCATTCTGAATATTGCTTGCTAATAATGTTGTCAAGGCTTCCATTACTAAGGCACCCAATCGCTCATCTTCTTGGCAGATTTGATATTCTAAAAAACAACAGTCTTTGTTTATTTGATTTATATATATGCATATTAAATAAAACATGTTATTTGAAAATAAAAAAAGGTATGAAAATATTAATACCTAATCCTTGATCTTGTGCAGCTTGTTTATCTTTGAGTAGAGTTGCATAACGATGAAGACAGGTAACAAAGACTTCTAACATACCCACTTCTCTGTATACATCTTTAAATATATTATTATGTCTGAAAAGGTACGTTTTCCGGAATCAATATAAAGTATGTATAGTCGAATAAGTTGTATAATTAAAAAACACTGCTTATTACCTGAGTATATTAAGGAGTGTTTCCATGCATAATATACTGCAACTGGTTGAATTATTTGTTTTGAGTAGTATAGACAGAGATATAAGTTCCTTACAAGGCACAAAATTAAGTTGAAATACTATAAATTCTAGTAGTTGAAAAAGCTTCTCTTGTATTTCTCGATTTTTTAGGTGAATTTTTTCTGCAAATTGGGATAACGTGTTTTGCCCTTCAAGAATAAAATAATTGGCATTGTCACTATGATATACACTAGATATTGCATCAAGGATTGTACAACATAAGAGTGGTGAATTGGACTTTACAAATACAGACTGTAATACTTGGAATGCTTGAATATTTCTGACGCTTCCTCCTGCAAAAGTTAATTTATTTTTAACTCTAGGTGATATACTTACTTTATTATGCTTTATTAAATAATACTAGGAAAATTTAAAATCATATATTGAAATATTTATACCTCTATTACTCGGTTGAGGTAAAGTAAAACCAAGCATTTGGAACAAAGATCCCATACTAGCTTGACTTGGCTTTAATTCTGTATGGCCACACATTGTTAGAGAAGCCAACATAAGCACTAAATTCCGAATGGCATCTTGTGCCTCTGCTCTACTATCTTGTTCTAATCTTGATGGGGCATGTCTAAGATCATAAATTAATAATGGTATTGTAAATATTAATATCGTTATGATATTAAATACTATACTAATAAGATTAATTTATATAACTAATATTATTACAGTTAGAAAATTCTTACTTTAACAAAAATTCTGATAAAAAGATATATCCTTGACAAGCACGAAAATCGTCTAGAAGTGTTTGAGATACCTCACTAGAATCTTTTAAGAAACAAAATACTGTAACAAACATTTCTACCACTTCCAATGGTGCCAGCTCAGGTACACGTTGCATATTATCAACACATAGTGCTATACATCCTTTATCTACAATTAAAAGCGACAGTATTTCATATTATTTAGCAAATTTGAAAAACATATTTAGTTCATGATTAAATAGATTAAACTTAAACTTATACTTACTATGAATGTAGCTTACTACATTTTGGGTAAGTCCATGTCGAGATAAAGTCATTAATACTTCTGCCGCACTTTTACGCCACATCACATTATAGTGAGGGCACCAACTAGTTATTGCTGAGAATAATAAAGTTAGATCATCTTTGCGTGCAAGTTCTTCTGCGGGATATGGATGGCTACATAATCTCACCAATAACTGTAAATTAACATTCGTTTAATTGCTTAAATAAAAATTTAAAAAATCAAGGGTATATAAGAGATATGTACTTGTACAAATATTTTTTGTAATAATATTCTACGTTGTTTTGAAGTATATTCACTATTTGTATCTGTAATATCAGCCTCGTCGTCAATCATTTCAGGCAAATCAAAAAATAGATACAAACATTTTACCAATGTTGATGGAACAGAAGCAGTAGTCATTGCCTAATAAAATATACATCTATTAACACATACAGCAGTTTACATTAATTAGAATAGTGAAGTATAATTGAAATGTATACCTGTATTACAGAAGTATCACCTGCTGCAAGCAAGTTTAATGCAGATAGTAACATCCAGCCATTGCTTGATTCTTCACTATTCTCAATTTCTAAAAATTGTACAATGGCACAACTTGCAGTTTCAGTACTCTGATTACTTGCCCTACTACTGATTTCAAATACCATTAACTTAGATACTTGTTGTGTAAATGCCAAAATGTCCCAAAATTTTTCACTCATATCTCCTGTTGGACTAGATCCAAATACCTAAATGTCAATTAATCTAAGTTAATAATTTAGCTAGAAAGAAAGAAAATTATTGAACTTCCATTTATGTAATATGTGAATACTGACCTTGCAAAATAATGGCAACATATTATATAATTTATCATTACGTTCAGCATCAGAGAGGAGATGTGGAGGATGGGTATATTCAGAAAAAAGTTTTTTAAGGTGCATAAGACCCAAAGCAGTATGTTGAGGATTTATACTTCCAGTACAATCATCTAAACCACCAGTACTGCTGGAACCCATGCCTCCAACACTAGTACCCCCTCGTAGTTTACGCATTATGTTCATATTTAATACTTGCTAAAAACACACAAATGACATGTATGAAGACCAGAACATAAAAATTTAATATTAATTTTTTAAAAACTCATATCACCGATATATTTTTTACTTACATCATTCATATTATGGTGAATATTAAATACATTTTTTTAGTACCTTTATACATATATTATATGTTTTATAAAATGGAATCTACATTTTTAACACACTGATAGTATTTTTAACATATAGGAAGGATATATAAATAATATTACAAGGATTTACATAGTCAGCATTCTTCTACATAATAAACATAAGATATTCATGAAATTACAGAAATACAATGTAAATTATTAAACTTGCAGTAGAAAATGCTCCTTTGAAGCAATTATTAATGAATTGTGAGATCATAAAATATATATATATATGCTTATATATGCATACTATTTATAAAGTACATAGTTAAAATTCATTAATTTTTATAGTATTTATGATATTAGTTACATAAATTTTAGATAAAAATAAGTAGTTATAATTTTTCGAACTGTTATTATATTGTTATTAATGTTATTATATAAAGCCAACTAATTACAGGAGAATATATGTGCTTGTATAAAAAAATTTTACATATAAAAAACGGTGTAATCGTACTTTGATATAGCAATAATATTAAAAATTATATGATGTTAAGACTCACACAACTAAATGGAATTGAAAACAAATATAGTTCGAAAACAATAAATGAATCTTTCAATAAAGGGATCAGTAATTTGTAAATGTTGATATGCGGTAGTACAATTTGTTTAAGCACTTATTGTGCTGTTATTCGAAACGTTAACATATCGGAGAACTTATAACATGTGAAAATGGCACATTGTTGTGTAAGACAAAACGAAACACTATTATCCAGTTTATTATACACATGAGTCAATTTTTTCTGCACGTGTCATAATAATTTTTATATTTTCAATCTGTGACACTACTTTTCATCGAACGCTTAGTCCAATATTTACGTCTATCTCCTGTCAAAATGTCAAGTTAGAATGAAGTTACAATGACTCTCCGTAACCGCCCACGGTTCTTACAAATAAAATTCAGACACCGTCCTGTGAATATGCACCGTATTCTTTACTAATTATTTAGTTATTACCTGAAACGCGTCACAAGCCAGAAAATCCTACATTTTCTTTTGGGAAATTGTCCTTTCTGTGAGAGTATTTAATATTTCAGTGGTAGCAGCCATCTTCGACGATATTCGACGATTTCTTCGGTCCACAGCCGACACGATACGTCGATAAGTATCACGTGACTGCTAATAATCACAGATCTATTCACTTTTTGAATCTGTGTTACCTCCTTATGTTCATATACAATAAAATATTATTGTCGTTTACTTTATATTATATTAATTATAATAAAAAATTAATCGCAGAAAAGATATGTGATGTTATATATTTACATCTGAAGGCGTTTACATATGTAGGTTAATTATTAATGAAATGATACAGTAATAATAAAAAGACAATGCTTGCAAAATTAATTAGTTTTTTATTTATTTTTGTTATTACATTATATACAAAGTATGTATGTCTATTTAGAAAGTCATGTGTGAAAATGTAATTGTTTACACCTTAATTTATATATTTAAAGATCTTTAACTTGTTGATTGGAAAAAGTCTGAAATTTTTCTTTGTCCAACTTTCTTGGTTGGCGATTCGTGTTTATGTGAAGGTACAGAGATTTCACTTAAAGTTTGAGTTGATTCCTGTATATTATGCGAGTTTGTAGATATCGGTATTGACTGACGACTTTCATCTTTAGTCGATTTACTGCAACCATTATCTAAATATTGTGAAATAAGCTCTTGCTTTGAATCTAATAATTCCAAACCAGATAATCGATGTTCTTGAATTGTTTTAGCTTGCGCCGTATCCTCTAAAAGTCTCCATAAAGATGATTTCTTTTTTTTCTCTGTACTATCCCTATCGTGAATTTGCCCTTCTTTTTTTTTTATATTATCTTTACCCTGAATCTGTTCTTTTTCTACAGTTCTTTTAACATCTACATATTCTTCCTTTAAAATCTCTGTTTTCTTTTTATCTATACCATCTTCATCAACATTTGTTAACCAATCTTGTATTTTTTCTTCTTCTATTTGCGGATACTTCTTAACATCCAAATGAAATAATCTCTTTTCTCCGTTATTAACGCATTTACTTTTTCTAAAAACTTCTTTCGTTGTAGAAATTTTTGTGTGAATATTTTTACTGAAATGTTGAGTAATTGGTTTTATTTTACTTCGATTATATAAAAAACGATAGAAATCTGAATTTCTTGTTGAAGCAAATTCTTGATACTGCACCAATAATGAAAAAATGTGAGCTAAAAATATATAATATATATAACATTTAATATATATTTAATATATATAACATTTATATATAATATATATAACATTTTTTAAATAATTCTATACATTCCAAATAACTAAAACATATTCTAATGTAGACCAATACCTATATTTGTTTCATGTTTTACAAAATGCATGTAGATTTCAGCAATGTCATCTCGTAAATTTGTGTCTCCAAAGGTAAAGTAAACCATTGATCGACCTGCTACAGCTGCTGCCATTAACTGCAATAAAACTTTCAGTTTTGGATTTCCACGAAATGCACCGCATCCCCAATTCCCAGTTGCAATAGGTGGCAGGTTGTTTTTACTACCTTCACAACCGACAAATCCAACATATGCCTACAAAAAATAATATTGCTAAATTTTGTACAATTAATTGATTAAGAATCAACTATCTAACATAAATATAGACATCGACTTTTAACCTTATTAAGTTCTCTTATTATATTATTTATGTTAAATTGCGCTTCTGAGTGCGTAAAATACAGGGCATCGATCGCAACAATAGATGTTAGTCGTCTTCCACTGCTATCTTTAGGTGTTTCATCAACATAGTCTCCCATCCATTTAAAGCTGTTACTATAACCTTTGTATTTACTATATCTTTCAATACCACTGACAATTAATGCTTCAGTATCGTCTAATTCTTCTGTAACAAGCATTGTTACCATCAATTCAGGACAAATTACAAATCTTATCTCTTCTTGTACACATCCTAAACCAAGAACTCCACCACCTACATATCTAGAAGAGTTTTCAATTTTTATAACAAATATCGCTTTAGTTTAATATTGACTACAAAAATATAAGGTACCTATTCGCAAAATCCACTTGCAAAAATCCAGTTCCTTCTGCTTCTATCGTCCCTTTACTTGTAGTATGTAAGGGTAATAGTTTTTGTACTTGTTCATCCCATTTTGGGCAATCAGACTTAGGAATATAACGCCGTTGTATTGTTACCACACCTTCTGGGGCTGCTCTATGGAAAAATTATAATAAATAATGTATTGATTCTTTACTAATACTTCATTAAATAAATCGTAACGTATCCACCTTTAGATGTTACTCTCCGAAAATAATGAAATATACATTTCATCTTCTCCATTACAGATTCACACTTATTCCATTTTTCCTCTTTATATGCTGAAAACAACCTATGTAAATGTATATATTAATATATTAAGTGTATATAACTATTAAATTACGTATAATTAGTTCTGCTAGTACTACTGTTTGGTTAATTACATTTGTATAGTATGATCTACTTTAATCCTATTAAAGGTTATAATCATATAACAAAATACCTATTGAAATTGATGTATGGATATCTTCCATATTCAGATTGTGGATTAGTTGAGTTACGTCTTGGAAATGTACAGAAAAATGCATTAGCTAATAAAGAGGCTATTTGTAACTGGCTAAGACTGATTGTGCCATTAGTGTGACGTTTCAAAAGAGGCACTGAACTAGTTACCAAAACAGGAAGTTGCAAAGCAAGCTGAACCATCTTTGGCATCAAAGTTTCAAAGAAATTATTTGTTTCATCTTCATCAAGTACCTTTAACATGAAATTATTGTATAATGAGAATATATAAAGAGTACATTGTGAAAAAGGTATATAAAATTTAAGGTTTTACCTCAGAAAAAAAATGATGCAGTGCAGTAAAATCCCAACGCTGTGCATATGTGTGATTATAAGAAAGTATTGCATTTTCTAACTGATGAGTCGAAACAAAACTTTGAAGTAATGATTCCTGTATTATTTCCCATCTGTTTCGACAACGTCGAGATCCATTCTGTAATAATAATTATATCATTTAGAAATTGCAGAGTAGAAAATAATACTAGGTTTTACTCGTTGTCATCTCTCACTTACCTCATCTATTGGATACACACTACGTTTTGAATGCGGCATCCTAACATAATCTTGACACCATTTTTCTACTTGATGAGTAGGATATGGTTTTGGCGTTCCACGTGCCGGTAATGGCAACTATTTTAAATAATTTTTAAGTTAAAATTCATATGCATTAATGAAAAATATTTATTCAATTTAACCCATACCGATATTAATACTATATGAGATGGAGAAGGGCAAATAGGTGGTAACTCCTGGCTATCATATACACCTAGACCTTTACGTATCTCATCCATGCTCACACCTTTCCATTCAGGTACATCATCCAAAGGTTCTGGTCCATTAACATCAATAGACATTGAGCTTGCTTTATGAAATGAAATGCAATTGAATAACCAATTTCAAAAAAATATACAAAATATTGTATGTACATATAACATAAATAGTATACACGTAGTTTTAATTTTCCCGGACAACAAATCTTCAAAATTAAATGTGCTCAATTAATATCTTACAATCATCAGAATTTACAGGGTTATTTGTCACGTTATCTATATCATTGAAGATATCCGGAGATAGCGTTTCTTCGTCAAACGAGAATCCAGGATCCGACATAATTCTTGAACTGAGAGAATTACAAATAATATATAGTAATGGTGGAAAATAACAATAAACAATACAGTGAAATGAGATGAAATAAAGTTCTTACGTACAAAAATAAAATGACGATGTTTAAAAGCTACATAACGCGTCTCGAAAATAAGGTAATCTTGAAGTGGCAATAAATTATCACAATACTGACAAATTGTTCGGTAATTCTTTAAAATTTCGTTCCAAGAATGTACGATCATTAAAACCGAAGTTACGCGTATATTGCTTTGGCGCCACAATTCTTCGTGTTGATAAACGTATTGCGGGAAAATTAGACATAACGGTACACAAACAGAAAATTATATATATTAATATCAACTAATGTTTCTATGTATATATATATGTTATATTAAAAGTTACATTTGCACTTCACATCTGAATGTTCTTTACACCTTTATAAAACAATACATAATATTTCGTAAGTACGTAAATTGCATGAAACATAAAGTATTATGGTATGAATCGTTCGAATGAATCGATCCATTTAGGGGAAATACATCTAATAGGGGAAAAATATTTACCTCAAATATTCCGAAATTAAATGATCAAAAAAATCGCTTATGTGAAACACAAAATGTTAATTGTTACTTTTATTAGAAATTACATATACTGGTAGAGAATTTGTCAAAGTAGATCGTACATTGTGTATATAATTCCATTATATTGTAGAGTTGTTTGTTATATGTAGCAAGTAGCTACATATAAGTTTTTACATAGTTACGTACAGAATACATTTCTTATATTTTTGTACTAATTAATACAAATAAAAGATATAAATAAATATAATGTTAAACCAATTAAAACATCCAACTTATACTACAATCATTGACTAAATACAGGATAGACTTGACAATTATATGGCACTTCGTGTGTCACGTTCTGAAATACCGACATTGAAAGAGATCAGAGATTAGTATATCTTACGCCCTCAGTGATTTGCTACGGCAAATATAAGAATTATATTCAACTTAATTGTCAAAAATCTTAAAAATGGATGTAGCATTTTACAGGACATCGAATCATTGACTATGAAATTACAAATTATAAATAACTTATTTTGAGAAATAAAATCATTTACCTTCTCATTTATTTTTTATTATTACAAACATATAATTTATTAGAAAGAATTGGATAGTTTATGTGAAAAGTTTTGAAACTTGTGTTGAAGATTTGAAAATGAATATTGTGGCTGAGTGACGTAATAATCGATAAACGCACCTTATCGATTATATTTTTGGTTTGTCATAATAAAAATGTCACAATAAAATATTATAATAACAATGGGGTAGTATTTTTTGGTATGAAAATGATAGTTTTAATCTCAAAGCCGATAACTTTGAATTGATGAAGTTTAAAGTATTCACAACTTGAATTTTGTGCGAATACTTGTATTAGTCATATTTAACTGT
Source organism: Bombus vancouverensis nearcticus (assembly GCF_051014615.1). Taxonomy (NCBI): domain Eukaryota; kingdom Metazoa; phylum Arthropoda; class Insecta; order Hymenoptera; family Apidae; genus Bombus; species Bombus vancouverensis. The sequence goes on from NC_134920.1 coordinate 1,527,442, forward strand.
CCGCGTCTGTTCAATTTTCAAATTTGCAAGGTCTTTACATATATTTTATTTTGCAGACACATAATGGTTCGCGTGCATCGTTCGAAGATGGCCGAACAGAGGATCAGATAAAAATTTTTGAAGTTTGAGAATATTGACCCAGTGTCAGTGGTGGCCTTTTCGTAGAAAAATGGGAGAGGTTGTTAAGATGAAATAAATTCACGAAAATATTAAATACAATTTATTTCACAACAAATTACAGTTAAAATTTTTTAGTAAGCATTTTTAAAATGCAGCTGCTTTTTTTTATTTTCCTTAAGATTATTATATTCGTTACACTCGTGAAATAAAATGTATGTTTCCTGTAAGTGAAGCTGAAGGTATAAATCTCATACATTCGCTCAAACGTGCTTTAGTTTCTAATATAAAATTACTGTAAAATATTATTTTAATTACTTGTATTATATCATTTAATAAAAGAAGAACATTATATCCACTTAATTATGTACACTTAATTATAACATGTTGATAACATATAAACATACCATGTATAGGTTGTTGATCAAAACAAATTTCTTGGCACACAATATGTCAATTTTGCGCCTGGCAATGATAAATCAGTTGTTCCGCTCTAGCCAATCAGGAGTTAGGTGAAATTTTGGCGCGGAATGTGATTGTACTGTTGGAAAGTGTGGCATTAAAATATATCTTCTTATGAAATACCTGATTTTAATTACGTGGTGCTTTCTTACTGTTCTGTTGTCTTCGCTACTTGTGCGCTACTGTCTTTAGCAATCTATGAATTAATAGAATTTCTTAAAGAATAATACATGTATATTAGATTTCATCTTGTTTATTAACATCTAAAGTTAGCTTTTTCATTAATTTTACAGTATTGCAATTTGTAATATCATAATATTGGAAGTAGCTTTTTGTTCCTAGGTAGATAGCAATTTTTATTACATTTGTTTTAACAATTAGTGTTGCGGACTTCCATCGCGATTGTTTTAATTAGTTTTCTAGGTAAAGTTACGTTGATGAATAATCGCGTTTTCTGAAGTAGTGTTGCGCCTGTATCATGCTCAATTTTCTTCCACTGACCTGTGGAACCATGTTCCTGGATTATCTTGTGCAGGTAACACGAGCAGTTTCCTATATCGTTGCACTGGATGTCTCATTATTAGTGCTATGAATATTGAAATATGAGTGTGTAGATTAATATTTATACCTAGCTAAAATATCCTACCTTTGCTTTCGACAGTTTTCTAATTCTTTTTTACTTTCTTTATTTTTAATAGTTCATTCTGTATATAATTACTTTTGTAAATATTGCATGAAGCACTCTTCACGATTTATATTGAGAATTTTTGATTTTATATCTGAATTTAGTAAATTAGTACTGCGAAGAAGAAAAGATAGAATAAAAGATTTATAGTTTGTTTGTATTATTGTTCGGGATAAATAGATCTCTAAATTTTTGTATCAAGACTTATAGGAAAGACTTCAGGTTTCCGATAGGCAGAGCCAATAAAAGAGTTTTTAATTTTGTTTAAATTAATTTAAATTCAAGTTGATTTCAGAAATCCATACAAAATCGGCGCGATAAAAGCATGCAATGTATTTCAAGACAGTATATCGAAAGTATTCAAGGTTTTGAAGGAATCAGCAAACACACATCAAAAAAGGAATTTGTTTAAAGTTAGCATGTACGTACTACATACATATGTATTTTTGCGTAAAAGGAGGGTGGATATTTTGGAACATGTAACACGAAGTCCCGTAAGATGTCAGGTCTAGTATCTTTATATGATCGTGGTATCGTGATATGCATCATGGTTAGGAATTCTATTCCTCGTTGCGTGTATCTCTTTCTTTCGATTCGTCGATAAAACAGTGAACGCGCCATCTATTGAAAAGAGCATTCTGACTGTATTAGTCAATGATGCTGATTACACGGTAATATTCGATTTTCTAAGTCAATGTACGCGTTAACAGATGGCACTGCGATGTAAAAATTTGATATAAAGTATAATATACATTATCAATTGTTTAAAATAAATTTATATTCGATATTTGTTGAATGAACATATAAAAATTTCGGACAGCGCGTAATCGACATTTTTAGAAAGTAACCATTTGAATTTGAGTCAGTTACATTTTATAAATAGTTGCAGTAAATACGAAAAAGAAAAACAGCAAATTATTTAGACATCTAAATTTGTGCGATGCTCTGAGATAAAAATTATGATAAGAATATTTTTAAAGCACTATATTAGCGTGTCCTTATATAGAACTTTCTTTTTATTTCTCATCGTACTCCAACTTTCTTGCTCCAGTAACCTAGTTATTAGTACACTTGAAAATTAAAATTACTATTTCTTGTTTCACTGCTCTCTTTTACTGCACTTTTAACGTCATATAATGTATTGTTAAAATCGCTAAAAAATAGTAATATATCATTTTCATGTATACATAGATATATGTGATTTAGCAACAGCATTTTATTATTTTTTTATCGGAAACGTTTCTTACATCGCCGTTTCTAATACAATCTTTTGACACAGAAATGAATTGCGTGTAATATTATCTGTGATATTTGAGTGTACGTACATATATATATATATATATATATATATATATATATATATATATTCTTTTTCCAACAAAAAAGGAAGTCTCTTAAAATATCCGAAATTATTAATTAACGGAAAAAAGATAATGGAAGTTTCATTTGTTTAGTACGATAGCTTTGATTTATCGCTCATCCAAATGTTATTTATGTTATTCACACGTCACTTTACTGACGTTCACACGAAAGTAATGCACGTACTTGCGAATAATGCGTAGAACACGTTCATTAAAAATTTGTTACCTTGTTATTGCTGCGAAGGCTGTCACCTCGTACACGTGAAATGCGATTCAACGTCTGGAGTAACACATGTGGATTTATGTAGATACGCGCAAACACGGTTACACAGGTATAGATACGGATCGTACATTATATCTATGGTACAAAGCCTTGCCACTAGCTGTGGCACGTGCGAATTTAGACTAGATTATATTAATCTGTTCGAAAACGTTCGTTTCCTATTACTACTGCAAAATACATTGGTAATTCAAAATAATTGAATGATATATTCACGCTAACAAAAATATAATTATTATATACTGCATCTTCCTTATTTTATTTCGTTTCATTGTTTGAATAAAATTTACCGTTCCTTTCAACGTGTATATACATATATATATATAATAAATATATATATTATATATTATAATATATATATATATATATATATATATATATATATATATATATATTAAGTAGATGCACATGAAATATCGTCTCTCCAAAATTTAAATTTGACGGGTCGATATTATTTGTAACATTTGTCTTATCTTCGATTATTAACTACATTAAGAAAAAAAAAGAATTGCTATAAGTTACGTGTATTAAATGTTAGGAAGACGACAATGATATCAAAATCTTATTACGAATAAACAAAATGTTAATGTAGTTTTCTCGTACGGATTTAAGTATAGTAAAGATATCATAAAAATCAACGGCTTCCGTTATTTCATTTAAGCAATTTTCTAACGTATAAATTATTATAAACGAAACTGCAAATAAAGATACTGTTGCATCATTCAAATCTTTTAATTTTAGAAAGCATAGTTCTTATAAATCTTGAATAATAAAATAAACTAATCGTTGATGAAACACAATTATATGATGATGACAATATGATGTCTCAATGGCACTGTGCGTGTTTAAAATTGTGTACGACATTTCGTATGCACCAACCTAATACATATATTATATTAGCCACAAAAGGATCGGTTACACATTTCGATTATGTATAGAAACGTATAGTACAGATCACCGGGGCAAGTGACTGCTCGTACATCCAAAAATATCATTATTCAGAGATACCAATATAACGTGTGATTAGTAAACGTAGCCATAACAGATATGTCTAACACTCACGAACGAACATACGTTCATTACACGTACATGAGCAGGTTAAAACATGCATAGAAACCTGCATGAGGAACATGATTATATGCTTATGACAGACAATTAGATGCTACATAGCGACGCGGATAATATCGATTTGCATATCTACGCGAACACGTGCGTTTACTGATGGTGGAAACAAAGTATGCTTGAGGTTCTCCGGAATATGGATGAGGCATAACCATAAGAAAAACGACGATCCATCTTAAAGATAGGTTAATAGACAAATTAATTTTCAGTTAAAACGCACTTCGTGTCACGTGCATATAATACAGAAAGAGAAATTAGTAGCTACACATACAGTGTCACGAAAGATGGTCCCCCACTGAATATATATACCTATACTTGCATCAAATATTTTGTAACTTTTATATTTTTCAGATTTTCTAATTTTAAAATAACTTTCTAATTTTCAGATTTGGTTCAAGCTTTATCAACATAGGTAATTATGCTAGTTATGTTTCATTACAATGTTAATGAAAAATATTTCATATGACGCATATTATAATATATCTACAAAACATTTCTCAAACAATATATGTTCTGTGGTTCAATTATTTTACTTATAGATCACGAAATAAAAAATTTTTTACGTTTGCTTCACACTGTATATATGTAGCGTCGAACGATGGGAACAGTAAATGAAAATGAATAAAACAAGCACCATTCACAACGGTCGCGAAATAACAAACGGCAGCGACGCACTTTGATATCGATTCAAAATGATCGACGACGTTTATTTTCGCATGGCGTACGCGTCGATTTCGCAGATTTTCGTACTGGAAAGCGTGTGTTCGGTATCGGCGCGTGCGACAGTGTCGACGTTGCGAGGTCAGTGGAACGGCGACGGTATAAATCGGGCGCTCGTTAAAACGTGACTTACGGCACTTTCACGACCGACCGAAGTTACTAGCGTGCTTGCAGCATTCTCGCTATCCCCCCACTTCTTTCGATTTACACTCTATCCACCAGCTTCTCGTTCCCTCTACTGACAGCTTCTCATAGCTGTTTTCTTTCTCGCGTTCACGATAAAGTCGCGAATGCAAGTACGAATGCAAGCGACGCCTTTTTACGCCAATTTCACTGTAAATTCTACTTTCTCTCTCTACGTTGTTTATCTAACATCACTTCTTTTTGTAATATAAATTTTTTATTTCTAATTTTGCGTACTTCGCAACCTATGCTGATCAATTCCATAAATTGTAATATTACTAATGTAACTTACCTTTATTCGTGTCACAAATATAACTTGATACTGTAAGACGACGAGTTAAAAAGTTACACAAAATCATTGAATTCTTAAGAAATAATTAATGCATCTCTTATGTAACATAAATTTTATTTCCGGTTGTCTAGAACTTTTAACGATAGGTTTTGATGATTCTTTTACCTCCTCCTTCGAAACAAGAGGCAGGATTAAAAGCCTGATTCTAAGAATAGTTGTTCGTTTATTTGAAAGTAGTTATAGTATAGACATCTGCAAGGATTCGTCGGATAGTCTTAGACAGGCAATAATCGCGTCCTTAACAAATCGGCGCAATATTCCATTATGTAAGACAACGATAGAACTCTCGATGGTCGAGAGCCCGATGATCCCAGGTTGTGCTCTATAAATAGACTGACCTTCCTTTGCGCTCTTTAAGTAGGTGTGTTAAGATAGCGTGTATGTACTGTGCCTGCGATGAGACATGTTTCCTTTTCAGAGAGGAACCAGTTGAGTAACGAAGGAGGGTTGGATTAACCGCTAAAATAAAAGAAACCATGTTCGTAAAAGACGATAATCGACCTTAAAAAATACATACTTAAAAAATACATTTGCCACTGTAACTTTATCGTCGATCATTTCGCTAGAACGTAAGAGCTCGGAAGTAAAATAACCTAACCTATCTCCGTTATTTTGGTAAAACGCGATGACAAGACAAAAATAACTATAAATATCGCAATATATGTATCTATGGAAAAGTGCTGCATAGGACATTTTAACTAAGAAAGGTTTGTCGAATCTTTAACACTAACAGAAATACTCAGGATGTTAACTATATAACTCAAAGTTATAGAGTCGCTCAAAACGACGTTCCTCTTTGACCAGATCGTATTTGCATGTTTGGTGTTACGCGTGTTTGGACGATAGCGAAGAAAGTTCGTTTGGATGATGGCGCAAGTGAACTGGGTACGTCTATCGTTTCTATTTGTCTGGTGGATTCCTCCAGAGAGCGAAATACAATACCCCAGAAGGAGGAAACACTGGGAGAAGTGGGGAAAGGGGCGAAGAACAGACAGGCGATAGGAGAAGTGGAAACAAGATGGGAAATTGTGTAATTTATTCAGCTGAGCAAGGGGCCAGTATTAGTTCGGTGTGCACGCGTAGGTGAATCGGCTGATGTAAGAGAGAGAGAGGGGGGGAGGGGGAGAGATGGCGCCAACGTTTGTATCGTCGGATAAAACTTTTGCGTGCTTTCGAAAATTGCATGAACAGTTGCGGTGAGACAACGGAACCGTATGCAATCGCTCGTCGCAATCTCGATAGCCTACAGCTCCATTAGAAAATCTTCTGAGGTTTTTAGACTTCCACGCGAACGATGCGTTCTCTGCACCCATTCGCGTAATTGGAATGTATTCTATCATTGTTGCGATACTTCCATTGATGTCAATCAGTTCTGTTAGATTATATTTCGATGTGTGTATGTGATTATTCGGATGAACGATATTCAAACGATCAACGGTATAGATTGTGTTCCTGCCTTCATACATGTCTATGTAAATATTTTTTAATACTAGAATTGCTGATCTATACCGCGTACCTAAACATATGTGTATTTATGTTTCTATCTCAGTACATATAATACGTATGACCACTGGGCGTTAAGATTAGTTATTCGAATGAAATGATCTCATACATTTGAGAATATTTATTCACGATAATATGTGTCATCTAATAAAAAAAGAACCAAACGCATAGCATACATACATCAGTACCTCTGAAGAGAACGAATAATCTTGGTTTTTCTTTACCATCGGAAAAGAAACGGTGTTTCGAATAAAGAACCGTGAAAGCTTGTCACGTGTCATGAGGGGTTACTGGTCGATGCGATGGAGTTTATCGACGTTAATGATAGTTGTGGCGTTCCTCTTCTTTGTCATCGACGCGTCATCGTCCCGGTGCAAATGATATCCGCTTAAGAATCGAGTTACGAGACCGCAAGTAGCGAGACGAGTACCACTTTTAAAACAAAGTACCCAGGGAACCCTTCTGCATTTCTCGTTTTCCTTTTTCGCTTTGCTCTTTCTCCCGACGACGACGTAGTATAGCGAGTAGTCGATCGGTCGGTCGGTCGGTCACTGAACCGCCCGCGCCGCCTTGTAACTCCATGCCATTCCATCCTATCCTGCCCCGCGATCGAGCCGTGGTACCGTTAGAATCTTGTCCCAGTCTACCTGAAAACTAATTCGACGACGTCTCCGACTAAACGGACTACGTCTGCTACGTTCACGCTTGCGGACCTCGACATACCGCCAGACAAAAGAAAGAGCTTTATCTATGCTATTACACGGCAGACAACCTTGAAATTACAGCGAAGAAAGTAGCCCGAGCGGCAGCTAGTGTTTCACGCTTAATTCTCGGCGAAAAAACGCGTTTCTCTGTTCTGCGGAATTGTACTGATAATGAAACGGGGTTGTTCTTACGTATCTTTTTCCCTTCTTTTTATTCGGATCTTTGCACGTTGAAAGTAAGCTGCTACAGTATATGGGATTTTTTGGTTCGGTGTGGACAATGATAAGTTCATCTAGAAAAATGAAAAAAAAGGAACACACAATGATCGAAAATTGTAATGTATTGAATTTGCTCTTCTTTGAATCGTTGAAAGAGAAAGGTAGATTGGAAAGGATTGTCAGACAATTGTAGATACATGCAAGAATGTGATCGCCTGGAACTGTAGCTGGAAGAAAGTGGCCAGGGTAATCAGCGCTCCAATTACAAATTCGCTTCCCAATTCTGGAATTAAATTTCGTTCGTTGCCGTTGTGTCCGTAATTATGCGTCGAAAGTTCCGTGTAAACTTTCTTGCTCACATCCTTCTCCCTCTTTTTGTTTCCTCTAGTTAACTTCTTATTAACTGGCCTGGTTAGTTCGGTCTTACTTGCGGCGGATGCAAAGTTTGCGGAGTCTAACAAGGAGATCTCCTGAAAATTCTAATCTAGGAGGTAGAGGGGAATTGCGTGATCGCACTGGGACGTGTTTCGTTTTTCGTTTTTAAATAACAGAACGTAAAATATCGTACACTTGTAATTTCATCCAAAAGTAACGAAACATATTGCAGGAACCATTTCAAACAAAAATTTGTACAAGCTGACGGGCAACAATCGATAGAAAACAGTTAAATCACAGAGTTACAGGAAGCTTGTAAACATACCTGTAACTTGCAACACTTACGAGATCGTTGTAAATCACAAGGTAGAACAAATAATCGATAGTACGGTAATCGATACCGTAAATTGATATAGAACGAACGTTGTCGAATGATATCGCAAGGACATGGAAGGATGAAAAATGAAAAAGATCGTAGAAGAAGGAAGGGAAAGCAAACACGAAGGTAGGGGATGGACATTGGTGGCGGGTGGCAGTGCTGGTAGTGGTGGTGGTGGTGCTGCTGATGGCGGTAGTGTGGGCGTCGGCAGAGCAAGGGGTGGAAAATGGGCTACGGAGGGTTGTACGAGGCAAGTACGAAGAGGGGGATGGACGCGGTCACCATGGCAACCATGGCTGGGTTTCAGGGCCCTGGCCGATGGTTTGGGTAATGTTCCGCGCCTTGGAATGGATTTCTCTCGCTTCGCTACCAAATGGGGTTAGTCAATGCTAAGCACACGCTTGTTCTTTCTTTTCTCTACTTTTATTCCCTTGTCTTTTTTATTTTCTCCCATATGACTCTTACTTTTCAACTTTGCACATTTTCGCGCGTAAAATCATCTTCGTTAATCAAACTGGATGTTGGTCGTTATGTTCGGTTATCGGTGAGCTGGTTAGTGAGAAATTGTCGGATCTGTCAGGTGTCGTGTCAGAATAGGATTAATTTGAAATCACGCGTGAAAATATTTCTGCTAACGGCATAATAAAATCGCGCATTTCCCATGAAGGGACGGATAATTTATCGCAACGTTGATTAACGAAGAGTTGATATCTCAGATTCCTCGGGAAAGATGACGCTCTTAATGATATGATAGTTAACGTAACTTGCTCACGATAAGGTAAAGATAACCAGCGCGATGAAAGTCGTTGATTAATTTTCACGGGAACGTTCTAAAGGTCCTTTGATTCGACAACTACAAAAGTAGTTCTAGGTTAAGTACTCTGCTGAGCGTCTCGGAAAGCCATAAAGAGCCGTGAACGCAAGGATATGACGGTCTGTTTATTTTTCCGAGAGTTTGAGTCCTTTCAAACGAATGATTGTTGTTCGTATCCTGTCGCTTCTGTTAAGGTTCTTACGCGCTACAACTTCCTGTAATTACTTAACTAGCGACTTATTTTTTTTTTCTTTTCCAAGGAAAGACGAAAGTGGTAACGAGAAACTGCTTGCAATTATTGTTTACGGAGGGATCGTTAATGGACAACAATGTTGAAAACTCGTAGCCAAGTTTCTCGGCTGTTACACGGGCGCAAAGCGTAACTTTCCAACGCGAAACGATTTTATAAAAATCTATCAGCACGCTTTATTGGATAATTACTCTTAGGTAATAATAATAATAAGGCGCTTAAGTGTAGGTCATTGAGGCGGCAACCGTGGAAGGGTTGCATTGTTAATTCCGCGCAGAGGATTGCGGCAGCACGTTGCAACGGTATAACGAAATCAGCCCGCGGTGTAGTGTGGCTGATATACCGGCATAGTCATGTACTTGATGGGCTTTCCGCTAACGAGAGTTAATTGCAGCATAAATATGTCTGTTATGAACGGGTGAAATGATTACGATAAACTAGAGAGTTGTAACGACGGTGGAACGAAGGAATCACTCGTAAAATTACGAGGGCAAATAATAAACACCGATACACCGCATCGGTGCTGTTCGAAAATCTATAAAGCAGTAAAACGATATATTTGTTTCCTATCGAGTTTACGTGATTGTTCGTTACTCGTCTATCGCCATTATTCTATATACACATACCTAACTACAACGTATGCACATACGCGCACACAATGGTAAACCACCTTTACACTTCTGTTTTTGCCTTCTTGCTTTCGATCGACCATTCCTCTTTTCTCCGATCGATTGCTGTAGCGTTACAATGTTTCGTGAGAAATTTAAAAATCGTTATTCACGGTACGTAACTGTTCATACGAGTTTAGATTCATTGTGCATAGACTATCAGACAATTGATAAGTAAACGTGAAAGAAATACTCGCTCACGTTGGCGGCCGTTTGACCTGGATATCTATAACCCGTTTCTGTCTCGTGCCCACTGGCTCTCCTTCTCTTTCCCATTGGTTCTTTTACTTTTCTCGACGTCGTCTTTTTTCTTCACCCTCTCGTATACCTTTTTCCTTCGGTAGCTCGTGAACACGAGATTCTTCTAAGCACTTTACATAAATAACAGAGCTCATTTACGCGTCGTGTTAAATGTTAATGATGATCATCGGTTTGAGCATGCTGACAAATCATTCAGTTTAGATTTACAACATCATTTTGCTTTAAAGAGATAAACATATTAACCTAGTAATCGAACTTTTTAATTTTTATCTTACTGACGAAATGATTCGAGAATTCATTAATATAAATACATACTCTTATTTATACTAGGTACTATGACTAGTTGCAAACTTGTCAGTCATCGAAGCGACTAGCTTTCCGTCTTTCTGCCTTGGTTACGAGACGAACATACAATAACGTGTGTACATTGTACGTACACGTGATGTATATACACGTAAGATATACACAAGATATACACGTAACAGCTATTGGCACATAATAGAAACACGACTCGTGCAAGAAACATTTTCTTTTATCAGGAAGCTCTTCACAATGGTAGCAACGAGTTTACCGAATGATAATAATGGAAGAAAACATTTCGCAGTCTTGATTCCTTTCAACTTTGGATATTCAGACATATTTACATGTTTGGGATCTTGAGCATTTTTCATTCGGCTTAGCTGTAGAGAGTAAAGCGCATTTGCACTTTTATTTTTACGCGAATCACGTAAAACTCCGTTCGAAATTTGAAATAGCGTTCAAAATTCGAAGAATGAAATCCAATTAAAATTACTATCATTTCCAAGTTCTCTTTATTTTACTGATCCGATTTCATCTTTTGTATTCAATAAACTTCTATACATACGTATTTAAATGTTCATATGTACGCTAGACCTTGCGTTTGACACCTTTGGTATTCAGCTTACATTAGTGGTTCTTTCATCAAAACAGGTATCGTTGAAGCGAGAGCGCGTGGAAAATAGAGATGTGGCGCATGGGAAGGCGAGTGTGCCAGAAAACAGTCAGAAATACCGGTGCAATCCATATTTTCTATTTCTATAAAGTCACGGCCGTGTACGTGGTTCAAGGCCACGTATACGGCCTCCACGACTCAATCTGACCTCCTCCCCGGATTGCAATCGCGATCAGAGTGTCAGGTTTAGACGTGACTTGACCTGCCTTGACTAAGACTCGCTCGAGTCGCAGTTGACGCCGTGCTACAATCTCTTTCTCTCCCCCACTAGTTTCAGTTTCAGTTTCCGTGTTCTTGTGGTGCAACACCTTCCTCTTGAAATACTACACTTGGATTTTCATCACTCGACAACACTTCTTGTGATTTATTATGCATAGTATAAAATCTCAGCAAATATTCGTCTTGAGTCTAGTAGTTTCTACGTTATAGCAAAACCCTAGTGGATCAAATAAGGGGCGATACTGCTTGATGCAATAATATATGGAGTTACTTGCAATATTTTATCATTATAAAAAAGAACATCCAAATATTCTGATTCTAATTGGAATTTCAAACCTTTATTTTACCAGACTTTTGACTCTTGATAGATTTTTTAATTACTATAAAGTATATAACTGGTAATTTGTTAATTATCTTCAAAACATTAAGCAGATCAGGTGATGGAACATCTGCATAAATTAATCCACACCGTTAATGCGCGGGGCTCAGCATCTGATATCGATAAGGATACAAGTACAGTAAATGGGTTGTATACCTTATTAAAGGATAATTGAATTCACGTGCTATTTCAGATTAAGTATCACTTCTGAGGATTCACAGAAAATGATGATGGGTGATTATCAGGATATTTTTCACGGATGTTCAAATTTATTTCTACATTCTTAATTTCTACATCACAGAATGATCTAGTGTCGAAGCTCGTGTCCTATACATATACATTAAATTAAGTCTATGATCTATTACTTGGCATAGGCGATATTCTACCCTTATAGTCATTGTTGGTCACTTTCTCTAAAATCGTTCCTCTTAGACGACCTGACTACTGTGGGATTCCACGTTCGTTTCTATCTAATAGACATTGCCCATCCACAATCCGTGATGGAGAGTAATTTATTATTACAAGGATTTTCTCTTCTGCAATACCTGTGGTACGTCTCTGTTGAAGTTAGGACTTGAGAAAATTTACATATTCAAGGAAACGATACTACTATGGAAATAAAGACGGTTTAGAACGAGAGTATCCAGCTTTCCAAGAAAAAAAGGATCTCATTAATAAATAGCAGTGCATGAATACTGAAAAAATTATTTTAATAGGAGAATACACGGCGCAAGGATATCATAAGACCGAGTCGTAGTAATAAAAAAAAAAATGAATGCAAAGCTATCGAAAGCGTGAATGTTATAAAGAAGTCGTAATAATAAAAAAGCAATATTAAAAATGGAACTCCAGCAATAAAAATGGTAACACAATAGCACCAAAAAAGGAATTAATAAATACAGGACAAGAGAAGACAATTCTTATGATAAAAAAATTGTACAAGGACATTAGAAGGATATTCAAGATATTTTTACCGGGTCTCACAGATCTGGGATCTAGGTACTTTTACGAGCATGCTGTGCTCCCAGGTTGCCTTTCCTACAAATTTAAAGTTTATCGATTCGGGATTCTTTATCTAGTTCTACAGATCTGGCGTTCTTTTTATTCAGTTTCACAAATTTGAAATATTTATAAAATATTGATGTACATCATAATACCTTTTCTTCGTCTTTTCTCTATATTTGACTTTACTGGGTTTGCATTGTATATAGTAAAGTTTATAATTAATGTTACGTAAATAGTTGTTTTAACGTCTTTATGTTATTTATTTTATGTTTTATGCTATATTTACATATATTTTTGTAAAAACAGAAGTTTTGCAACTACTTTGATAGTTGTTGATGCATAAATCGAGGTCACCCAAAGGTTAGCACGACCCGAAATAACTGGCGATAATTTCTTCAATGCCGTGCCATTCGTTTAAAAAGTAAACAAACACTTATACGTACATGAGTCGCGATAAGTTATCAGGAAGAGTTCGCTTGACTATTCTAGGATTTGGTCATCAACTTGTCAGATATGTCGCGACATATTTTCACATTTTATAACGACGATACTTCTGTATACTTTTCATTAAATAAAATAAGAATGTATATTATTTAAGAAATTTAAATCCAATAATTCCATACTTTCTACAAGCACGTGAGTACAAATTGTATGCAAATATGGATCGTAATATACAAAGTACAATAAAACTGATTATTTATATTGTTCTCAGGTTCAAAGTAAACGTATATCTATGCTGTTTGCAAGCTTGACTATGTAATTAAGATCGTATGACGTGTTCAGAAAGATGGGAGAGTGCATGCGTTTCCTCTTACCCAACGTACTGACCTACCCTTGCTTGGTCCTTGAAGTTGTTTCGAGACCCACGACGTCTTTTTATTACCTATAAAACTTCCTTTGAAAGAAACGAAGCGATAAGGTATTCCGAAAATTTTTATAATTTATACTCGTAGACAGTATTTCTATCTGCAATCCACCAATGTTATAAGTCATGAAACAATTCTGCTGAATTTATCGTATTAAGATCGTCTGGTGATTATTTGACGAAAGCAGTCTTTTTATTGCTCTCAGTACGAATATCTTCCACTTAATCTTGACGTCATTTACAACCTATTACGCGGATGGTCTTTCGGTGCTGTAGGACGTGTTCGTGCGAATTCAAACTAATTTCACCACGAAATGGAGTACAAAATGCGGCGTGGAGAAGAATAGCCGAGCGAAAGAAACAAATCGGAATACACCGTTAGAAAGTTATTACAGTTATACGTATATTTAGCACGGTCGACTGGCACAATCGTGGTCCTCGGCGGTGGACTCGTACTGGCATTCAGCCATTATTCTCACGCATCATCACTATACTATATTATACAATATATCCATTTGCGCGTACAATTCCTTTCGTCGTTGCTCTCTCGATTATTATCGATCACTAAACGTAACTTTCATCTCTACATTATATTTTGATGCAATTACCGTGTAATTAAATCGCGTGCTTGTGCGTTAACACTGCTCAAAAACTTAACGTATCATCGTATCGCGCTCGATACTATTTCTACAACACGATGGTGCTTCCGAGAATCTATCTACAGTGTAATCTGAAGTCGAATGGAATGTAATCTGATTAAATTGTGGACGTATGACGGATAAAAAGAACCGAGCAATGTATTATACATAACCAAGAGGAGAAAATTCGAAACGCGAATCGTTGAGAGTTTCGCCCGGTGGTCCGCATAGTCGCGAAGTTCGAAGGCTGAGAGCGCGCACTCGCGTGGTTCTATGGGAATGCCGGTTGATTCGATGGCTTGGCAACAACGCGCACGGTACGCCGGTGCACCCGTTGCACGCCAGGCAACGTTGCAATCGTCTAATACACGGGCTAGCGTGTGCACGCGTGGCCGCGTGGATCGTTGCTGGCTACGTATATGCGTTTGCGTATGGACGTGGCTGACGTCGAGAAATCGAAAGAGCGCACCGACCGAGTCGAACGACTGACGAAACGTCTCTGAACACGCGCCATCAGCACTCAGAGCTTTCTCGCGTGTTGCCTTGTGCGTTTACGAGGCACGCGCTCACGAATCAAGTGCACTTTCAAGGCTGTCGGCAGAAATTTCCTCTGGCCTCGTTCGAAAAACACCCGGGGACACGTGTTTCCGCTTCGATACGTCCCGTTCAGGAATATTCCTGATCAAAGCTGTAACACGATAGGAACTCGGCTAATCATTTGCTTCGATGAATTTTTGTAGTCTTATAACTATATATTTAATTCTTCTTGTAATTTTATAATATAAATTCTTCGACTAGAATACAGCGTTACATATTAAATATTGACAAGCACGAACAACACAACAGTTTAAAGTATAAAATTTTGTAAATTGTCGTTGCAACATTGCCTATGGTATTGGATAGTCATTATTAACGTTTAACTGCTACCGTGGGATTTCGGAGTATTAGTTTACGCGTTTATATACATTACATAGACTATGAATCGTTATACAATTATCTATGAGGAATTTAAATGTGCAGAAATGTATCGAATTCTCATAATACACAAGAATGTACGAAATATCCAAAATAAAGTAATCGTTATAATATTTACATGACGTAACAAATTTGCATTTATGTTGTGTTTTTTAAATCGTATTCATATAAATTTCGATTTGCATAAACATTTGCAATTACAAGTGTTATCACAATTACGCTCGTAGGTAACATATGACGTTAAGACGTTATAATTCATAAGATCAGCTTTTTATTTATTATTGAAGAAACCCTCGCAACTAACGATAGATCGCGGGCACGTGTTAGTTTTTGCATAAGATAGTAGATCTACAATGTGTTGATAGAATAAAGTAGTTAGAAAGTAGCAGTAGACAGCGAAATTGCGAACGTAAGAAGCGTTACGTGGTGTTGCGAGAATATGAAGAACATTCCGTGCGGTACATGAAATATCTACGGTTAAGCTCCAACAAGGAATATATCTAATGCATGTCTAGTACACGGTGGTTTTATTCGAGTCTTGCTCGAGATTCAATTGGAGAAAACGAGAAAAGTTCACGGCGAAACAACGTGTATTCGGTGGAGCGGGGGCTTTCGAAACGCTTTGGGCACTTTCATGCATTGCGAAAGATTCAAACTGAGGCCGGAGGAGAATGATTTGGGTCGTGACCTAGATTTCGTATTCTCTGTTCGCTCTTTCTCCGTCTTTTCTTTCGCTTTTGCGCCTTATTCCACGTACGTCAGTTATTTACGTTGCTACATCGCCGAACACCGTAATTGGCTTCGGTTGATCGCCGGCCTGTTCAGAGTTGTCGATAACTTTGCAACTTCGCCAAGTTCAACGCTCCGATAGATCGCACGTAATGTTTCAACAATTCTACTATCGATTAACCGAGCGTGATACGATAAAGATGTAGCTTGTTATAATAAAAACAAAGATGTAACCGTTTGGATGACAAGTTACACCAAATGACTGCTTCTCATGACGCTGCTCTCTTTTTTTTTAATTTATTTTATTCATCTCATTATTTATCGCTTAATCAAACGCTTGGTGTTTGCGTCGCTTTCCCGCTTTACTCGCGGCTGCAGAACGAAGACGCACTCTTAAGTGTTTCTCTTTAACTAAATGATTCATCTTTAAGCGATGCTACAAGGGATACGAACGCGTGTCCACGCTTCCGCCGATAATCTTCGCGTGAAATTTGCATTTTGGAGAAGTGCCAAATCATTCACGCGTCCTTAGGCAGGCGTTCCTCAAAATCGACGCTAACGTCTTCCTATGGGATCGAAGATGACGCGACACTGACGACAAACGATCCGAGTGATTAATGTCGTGCAGTCTCTATTGGCGGCTCTGTTTACCGAGCTCGATGTCGACAACTTGTTGGACATTGGCGTAAGTCGCGACTAGACATGTACAAAGGTTACTCAATGCCTCTAGTTAAATCGTAAGTAAGGTTTCGTGTACGTACAGATTGTCGTGCTTCGGATTTCGTGGATAGCAGGAAAAAATGTTACACGCGTGCGTAAAATGTAATTTAATGATTTCGACATAATTATCACGCGCGAGTGTAGCCGGGAAACGAGAAGATCGTATGTAGATTTTAATTCGATGTAATTCAAGGGATTTCACATTTTATTTGCTAACTGTAGCTTCGTGTAAAGATCTTTTTTTATTGCAACAATAAGATATGAATGCGCTAACATTTTGAATTGCCCGTTATTGTGTATATTCGAACAGGTTGTAGGTACACTGAATGAAGAGATAAAATGATGCTAATTTTGTTGGTTCTTTCTAAAAAGAGAGATTTTTGACGATATAACACAGGAAGTTAACGTTATACATCCTCTGGATAGTTTCCAGAGGTAACTAGAATTCACAGTAAAGTAATGATCTCTTTTTTTGGAAACATTCCAATGTTTCTCCATTAGACAATTTTTATATTTCATAATGTTCATGATATTTCACATACGAAGATTTACACGTTCGAATGCGGATTATTTGTAACATATTTCGAAAATCATGTTGTTTATGTTTTGCACCATTATCATTTGTCATTTGCAAGGGAAAAATTGAAATGTAAACTGATAATGATATTAGTGAAAGATTCGTTTATAACTAGAAATCGTTAAAAATAAAAACATCGACTATTACAGGCTGCTGCACTTTCTCCTTCATTTTTTTAGATAGATTCTAAGTAATTACAACAATTTGGAGCATACTAGCGTGTAAGCAATGGCGCCATGTTTTTGTGCCTATGTATTTCTGCAATTACTTCTCGGATGGTTAATTTATGTTATATTAATACAGTAATAAGCGTGTCCCACAACAATGCCGACACATGCTAACCTTTTGTCGGCATCTCTAGTCACTTTTCTTCTCTTCGCTGTTACATATGTCTCATAATAAAGCCGTGTAGTTAACCTATCTCGGTCTTGTATCATTTATCGTATCGTTCCGAGGTAAACAAGTGACATGAGCGTGTAATCGGTGCGCGATTAGTATTCCTGGGTAAATGTCTTTACGCATTCGCTGAAAAATTTTCTTGGTAAGCGTTAAACATTCCGTTAACTATTCACTAAACTTCTTGTAGTAATTTCTTAACTAACAACTATATGCCAGTCAATTATCGACGTTGTATCTCATATTGGTCGATAATACGTAGTTTTAGATGGTAAGCACTATATAATGTCGTGCGTGTCACTGTCAACATTGCAACTCATGGGATTCGATGGATTATAGAAACTCAGAATTGAACCAAAAAGTGATCAGATAATTTTCGAACTGGCGAACGAAGCTTAAAACACAATTGGCAATCACGTTTGTTGTGTCACGTTCATTGTTTTAATTTTGTAAGAACAGAAGCAAAATACATTCTGATCGATTCTTTACTGAAAAAAGTGAAAATCTGCACATTTATGATTTTGGAACAAAAGAAGCTAAGCTGGCTATGTTCTAGTTCCAAAAGGATATTACTCGTCCAAACTGGCACTTCAAAACGATATTGGAGCACCAAAGGAGCGAAAGATCCTTTTATCCTATTTCAACGAATAAACAATACACATGCAACAACAAGATTTTCATTCGGTCGAGAACTGATTAATCGTAATGCAGCACGATCGATTACGTCTAGAGAATCGAAACTGATGTTTAATTACCTATTATCCGAGAGAGAGTAGACGATGTAAAAAACAAGTGATTTCTTAAAATCAATCGGAGCATGCTATTGGCGTCTATCGGTATTCTCGCGCGCGGTATTATCGCGGCGCACGCGGTCGCTCACGAATTCGGAGTAACGAGTAAATTCCGATAAGTTACCGGTGTGTCGGAAACTTTGGTGAGACGCGGTTGGAGGGAACGATGAGGCACGACGTCGAGGTTGTTTGAGAGAGGGGAAAGAGCGGGAACGCGAGTCGAAGCTCGAGGACTATAGAGAGGAGAGCGCGAGGAGGAAGGTGGGCCGTGAGTTTGAGAGAGGGAAGAGCAAGAGGCAAGAGGGTGGCGGCTGCGAAGCTATGACGGGGGGTGATGGTCGGGGAGGGAGGGTTAGTGTTCATGTAGGAGGGAGGGAAAGAGCGGAGCAGAGCGCGCTATCGGCGAGCGCCTCGGTTCGGTCGAGTCGGCCGACGTCGGCCTCGATCAGCCGCTCGGCGCTCAGTTCGAGTCGGACCTCCGTCGTAGTCGGATTGTGTCGTTCTGCCGCGCTGTCTCTCTCTTTCTCTCTTTCTCCTTCTCTTTTTCTCTCATTCCCTCCCGTGGGCACGCGCGCGCGCGCGCCACTGTGTATGTGTGTTCCTCGTTCTCCCTCTATGTCCCCCTTTTCCCCCGCAACGACAACGAGTTCCGCCCAGTGAAAAAGAGTCGAGCTTTCCTGCAAACAAGACGCGTCCTCGACGGCAGTTGTTTGTTTTCTGGTTTCGCGGTGTCGTGGTGACACAAACAGCAAAGTCGAAGAAGCGAGGGACCGCGCGTGCGGAGAAGAGGAGAGACAACGAGTCGCCGCGTGTACCGTGTCGCTCGTGTGGGTTCCCGTCGTGTTGAGTCGTTCCCATTGCCGTTGTCGTCGTCAACGTTGTTGGTGCGAAGAGTTTCAGTCAACGGAAGGAGAAGTAGGTTAGCACACGGTGCCTTTCGCGTCACCGCGGTAAAATATACCCGGTTCTCCGACCACTTCTCTCTCTACACCTTTTACGCGAACCCGCGGAGTGTGTACCATCCCGATGTGGTGACGTTTAACCAACGCGCACTTCTTTTACGTAACGAAAGCGCGTTAGAACGCGCGCGTGCGCTCTATATGTAATCCGTCTTCGGTTTCTGTCCTTCTCGTTTGTCGGTTGCAAGCGAGAATCTTCGATCATCGGTAGTACGCTGCGTTCTCGTGTGTGCTCGTGTTCCATCGGATCGGCCGATCGGTCATTTTCGTCTCGTTACCAGTGGCTCTGTGTGTGGATTTCGTGCCGCATTGCTTTCCCGTCTTTCGTCCGAGGTACATACTCCGATCGTGATCGCCGTGTAATTCACTCCGATTTTCGCGCTTTCGACGCAGCAGTTTCTTTCGATTGTATTACAGCTATCGAGTCGGTTCGATACGTGTCGATATCGCATTGGATTCGACCAAGTTCACGGAGCAAAGCGCGCGCCTGTTCCGTGAACAAGCCAGTTCCCATTCAACAACTATCTTAACAGTGTGATCGAAACTAAACGTTCGTGCTTTTACAGTAAGGTGTTTTCTTCGTACGGATACGTAAACCAGCCCGGCTACATATGTACACACAGACATCGGAAAACGGTGCTATTCAACTAGCACCTTCTGCATCGAATACTCTTCATTGATTCAATTTCGTATTGTTTTGTGGTGTTTCGTGAGAGGTGTGTTTGTTCAAACCTCCGAGTGGTGCGACTGTTCTAAGTGTGATTTAAATCAGTGATTTCAAAGAAAAAGCCGATTATATTCGGCAAGCAAAGAAAAAGAAAAGAAAAAAAGTGAAAGTTTTATCAGTGCAGTACTACGCTATTGTGGATTATTGGATATATTATACACTACTCTGCGATCTGCCGACGGAGCGCAACATTGCGGCTCACAATTTATGTAAGTACTAAAATATTGACTTAAACG
Source organism: Bombus vancouverensis nearcticus (assembly GCF_051014615.1). Lineage (NCBI taxonomy): Eukaryota > Metazoa > Arthropoda > Insecta > Hymenoptera > Apidae > Bombus > Bombus vancouverensis. The sequence continues at coordinate 1,548,086 of NC_134920.1, forward strand.
TTACTTTCGTGATTACGATCGATACGAGTCTCAGTCTGTTGTCAATGTCGCGAGTGCTATCTGTCCTTCGATCAACGACCATTTTGTTACCTCGTTACCTTCCCCCATTATTCTCGACCCTTTATTTACTTTATTACAATTCACTTTTGTGCGAAAATTTCGAAGATTGATAGACGTAAAAGAATTTCAAAGAACGTAACCGGATAGAAAGAACCTTCGGGGAATTGCGTCATCGACGAAATCGCGAACGCGTTCGTGTTTCACTGCGATATTCTCTACGAACCTTTAAAAAACATCGACGCGCCTGAAGTTAGAATCGACACGTCTTGGTTACGTTCATTCTGCATCGATGCTCGGTCGATTCGAAACTGACGCGACGCGATGTCTCGAAAACAGCGACGTTCGAAATCGTCGTTAACTCTGTACAAGGTACGATACAGTGTCTTGGATAATAATTACGGAATCGGTTGTTAGTTAGATATAGGTAAATTGGCTTCAGTGCGAATCTTGGCAGTTATCACAGGTCTCGGATATTTGGCGACTGTTATAAATTCCACGGCGATGACTTTTCTCTCGTGAGTTCTGTTCAGAGGCTGTTTGCAAACAGATTTTCCTCGAGTTTTTGGCTGGACAATGTTCCGGAGAACATCGATCTTTTCTTTTTCCTCGACTCTGATCAACGATGCCCTTGTGCTCATCCGTGTTATTATTGTTCCTCGCTTTCTCAATAGGTACATGTATAACTAAGCTGTTAAGAAAAAACACAAAACGTACATTAAAATGGTAACAGAGCGAAATCCCATTATCCTCCTGTGAATTTAACTTTTTAATCTTATTACGCTTTAAATAAAATTCATTTAAATCACAAATGAGTTTTTTTGAAAGACGTATTACGAATGATAAATACCAAGAGTAACAAGAGTTGGTCTGTTACGATACGAGTTTGGTTTTATCGTGTTATATCAATCGCATAAACACGTTGATAGAACAAAGCGTAACGATCACACAAATCTGTTGGACGATTAATTTGTTAGTAGATTGCCTACTCGTTTTGTTTTAACAGTTGTCTTGCGTTTGACAGTTAACCGGTAATTTTAATCTCGTGGAACAATACGGAGCTCGACGGGACGAAGAAAACGTCGATACCCGTTCGACGATCTATTTAAAATTCTTCGCGCGGAAATGTTATCTTATCGGCGAAAGAATGTTCTGCTGAGAAAGCGAAACTTCGGAAAGTCGTCGCAACCGTCTCAGCCTCTTTTCTTCGTCGTTGTTTACGTCTTGCATCGCTCCTTTATCAAAGAATTATTACCGACAAGTGCAATGCCATCGATGCGTTCCAATTGCGGCGTACTCCACCAGGAAATTGACCTTTCGGAGTTGCTACGCGTTTGTCAATTCTATCGTGCTCGTTCCTTATTGAATTTCATTAAAATTCAGCATATTAACGTGAAAGTAGGATACCTCAAGTTTCTTCAATTATGGCAGGAACAGGAATATGAAGAGTTTGCTTCCAAATATTATTCTCTCTATCTTATTATTTATTATTCATTAACGTAGATATTAGAAGATTCTGTTTTGTTTCAAGTTAATGATAATTGGTCTATTTTGTCTATTTTGCATAATAGTTTACCAATCGGTAGTATCGGTAAATTAAATTAATTATCGGTAAGTTTCGAGTTATAGATTAAAAACTTCTATTTTACAATTTTATGTTAGATTAATCACATAATTTGTGATTGCTTGTACAACTTCGTTTTTTATTACCAAAGCTGTTAACTGTTGTTATTATTGACATTAACAGTTTGTAAGTTATAAATTGTTAAATTTGATCAATAATGTTTAATTATGCAGTAAATCATTCATACACTACTTTAATTGTAGCCATCTATGTATAATGGATTTAGAAACACGTTCTATTGAATGTATCGTGGTTAGTCGGAACAATAGAAAGTGCTGATGAAACGAATAATCGAATATCGTAAAATTCGGTGTAACGGGAAATTTTCGTTAAAGCATAAAACGTGCAAAAAGATATGGCGCGAGTGTTCCGATGAATAGGTTCGGACTCGTATGGATGTTTGGAAAGCTTGCATAGAAATGAGATGAAATTGAAGGGTTCCGCGATACGCGAACCGGAATTCCAGACTATGTAATTAAATATAAAGGGAACTTTTAATACGTAACTACTGTATGTAGAGAGAATCGCAGGGCGAACCATGTCGCGGATGGTATCCTTTTTCTCTTCTTGTTTCGTGCAATCGAGCAAGTTTTAACGACGCGCGGGACACGAGCGTTAGACGCAGTTAAACTATTAAAACCGCCGACGATACTTTCTTTTTAATTGTATTTTAACGAAGTCCGCGTGCTCTTTAATCGACATCGATTAACTTTCGAGGCTGTCGAATACGAAGCGTCGCGAAGCATTGTTATTCGATTTTTGTCCGAGCAAAAATGTGCTCGTTCGTTGACCATTCTTTTCGAGTACAATTGAAATACAATTTTAACGAATGTAATTAAATATTAATTGGTCTATAACGGGAAAAGCGTAGATGTATAGAATTTCAGAATCGTGTAAAATATCGAAGAATTAGCGCCTGTTTCAAATATAAATGAGGCTATGAATCTTTAACCAAGTAAGTGGATATAAAGCTTAAGGTCATTTAGCAGGAAGATGAAAAGCACGTTTCAAATAACGAAGCAGATTAAACTCGGCTAAAATACGATCGCGTGAATCTTTTTACATTTTACGCGACATCGTCCATACGTCGTTGAACCCTTTGAGTGGTTGCACTTTGCACAAGCAGAAGCTAGGACTTTGAATAATTATTCTCGGAGCGTAACCGTTTGCAAGCAAATTAATTGTGGAACGTTCCGGTAACCTCGTTACTTGTTCCTCGCGTTCTGCCTTCTTCCTCTCTCGCACATCCAAGGATCTTCGTGTATAGATCGACCGAGACGAGAGTCATAAAACGTTATAACCGAGAGTCTGCGAAATTATTGAATTATCAACCGTATCGTTTCTTCGTTCGAAGTTCGTACTTTCAGCATTATCGTATTATGCGTGGCGCAGCGTATCCAATGCTGTAATTTGTCATTCGATCTTCCTATCTTAATATTCTTTATATTTTAAATCCAATTGTGAATATTGTTTTTGGTAACTCTGTCTTATTTAATAATCGTGATTATAATTTAAACTATTTGAAGCTCGTAGAATAAGAATTGGTCTATGGGATTAAGAATAGAATATATAACCTAATAACAAACAGAATAAGAAGAATGAACGTCGCAAGCACGAATGAACGAGCTGTTATGGTCGTAATTAAGCTGGCTTCTAGCGACGACGTCGCGTTTGTGTGCGTGTGATTGAAACGAGCCGTATGTTTCTTATCTATCGCATACACGAATGACGTTAACCTTGCATTTTTATCGCGTACCCCGTGATTAATTTCTCAATGGAAGAGAAGAAAGGAGCAACTGCGCGTCTGTACCGGGCGATTGTTCCGCTGGAAACAATTGGTGACTCGTGTCGCTCCAAATTTCTTTGTCGTTCGACGACATACTGCACACTGTGAAACATTCGACAGAAAATACCGCAGTATTAACTCCGTTCCGACAGGATGCGAACAATTCTAACATGGCCACAAACACATTTATACGTACACGCACGGACACACTTGCAAAAGGTGTAGGAAGTGCATCGAAGGTTCGTTTGAAAAGACGAGCGCAGGTCACATTCCCAACACCTGCTTGCAGATTGTGAGGACATTTTTCTGGCGTCTGGAGAATTTCCCTGGCCTCCTTCTTTTTCCCTTTGCTCTTTTCATACACAAAGAAAACCGGGTTTCTCGAATGTATACGTTGATCTTTGTAATCTTTTATTACACGTACACGTTCGCACAACGGAATGGTTCCTTGCGCGGTATTAGTGTCTTCGTAAAATACCCACGAAGAAAAAATCGTCACCGAAATGGCAAACGTTAATGGTGTTCCCTTATGACGGTGAATATTTTCCCCTGAAAGCGTCTGACGGACTTTTCAGAAAATTTCCAATTTCAGTCATGTTATGTTCGTCACTCGTATCACTCGAGGTGAAGTAGCTTCTTTTAATTTTAGCCCAAATCAGGCAAATATATTCTTCCGTAGATCATAGACAAATTGGGTCGTTTATGTCTAAGGACAATCTTGTTACTGTGTTCCAGAGTTGTTGATGTTTTTTTATTCTATTATATAATCATTTGTCAATTTAAATATTTCAAACTTTTCTCGATAAAGATAAAAATTCGAAGGAAAGAAATTCAGGAGTAAAATTTCTTGGAGCGTCGATGAACCAACTCATTATCCTGACGCCTTTTACTAAGCAAATTTTACTAGCAATAACGGGAATGTAAAGTATATTTGTTTCGGATAAAATCGATTCGTTCTTCGGAAGAAAACATTTGTCAAAAAGCAGATGTGTGAAAATGTGGATAGAAAATGCTATATCGATTTTGAGGATGAGCGTTCCTCTGACGACGTCATCTTCCAGCTTATTGCATAAATCTCGTCGGCTTAGCTCAAGTAATGCTGAACACGCGACCAAAGATCCTTTTTCCAAATGTATATACGTTCATACCAGAACGTATATCTTCATTCTTCTAGCAACTTCTTTTTTGCATAGAAACGCGCGCACAGCATTTCAGATGCTTATAAATTCATGTGCATGAAAGAGGAAAGTGGTCGTTCGTGTTTGCTTTGTAAAAAACGAAGAATGTAGGAAAAGAATATTCTCCGTGTTAATTTTCATATTGTAGCGAAAAGGTGTCCATTGTATCTAATTCCGATCATCGCTCAGCCAAATAGAAAACTCGCTTTTCTTGGAGTAAAAATATAATAAATTAGTTTCGATCTCTTTCAAATTAAGATTCGATCTCAATAATACTTCATTTATCATTTCTACTTTTGCTCGCCTGTACAATCGAAAAGAAGGGTTATGATGCACAAAGAGAATTGCGAACAGAAGAGGAACGATGGAATGTCCTTGCACGTATCAAAAGTTCAATCGAAGGAGCGGCCGATGGTAGATACATTGAATAATACGTGTTACAGTGGTGTTGTCGAAGCGTTCCATGAAGATCGCTGGAGCGGCTCTTCTTTGCCGTATCCATTAACCTTGAGTAACTGTCGGGTTGTCGAAGGTTACCTTGATCGGTTCGGCGTAAATGAATCCAACTAATTCGCTCGGAGCCACTGTGGACTGTTTCAACCGTAAGTATTTTCTCTTCGATGCAGGTAGCGAGAAGTTTTTTAAATCCAAATTAATACACGAGAAACGGTACCCTTCTATCGCGAAATATGTTTTTAATTAAACGTGCGCGCGCGCATTTCCTATATAAAATACTCGTAAAAGGTAATACGTCGCAGTAGGAATTCCTCCGTTCGCATTTTTCATATCTCCTGCGTTAAAAAATCGTCGAGTGTCGCACGTTTATCGTTGCCGTTCTTTCGGAATTCTTCTGGGAACGAAGCATTCGAGCGGCTCGTTTTTCGAGACGGTCGTGTCCCCTGCGCTCGCTTTGAAAAATAGCCTCGACTTTTCGGGTGATTCACGAGGCAACCTGAACGCCTTGTAAAGAACGACGTGATATTCCTCAAAATTTCTGGAACATCTCCGACCCTCCTCACCCTTGCACGCTTTTTCATTATTGTAAATATAACGGAGATGAAAACATGAAAACGGATGGAGACGGGAAGCGATATCCGCTGGTTTACTCTCCGGTAAAACGCGAGAAACACGCATATGTGAGTCCGTCCGCGAGTCGATCGTGATACGATCGACGATTCCGACGCCCACGATTCTAAACGTTCACCTATACACTTTCTCATCCTAGACGAAGGATATAGGGACGTTAAGCTGTTAAGCAGGTCGTTCTTTAATCACAGCAACCCATTTATAATTTACCATTACTTCTGTTATCTGCTTGCGATGGATGGAAGTAAGTCATTCGTTTCTTGAGAATCGAACATTAATCGTGTACATATTTACGTAATAAAATCAGTTTGGTGTTTGAAAGACTGAAACAAAGACATTGTTATTCGAGTGACGACTTAACTCGTCTCGCCCTATTTACATAAGGTTGAGAGCGATATCATAAACATACATAGCAACGTTTGAGCGTTGCGGAACGTCCAGACGACGGAACAAAAGGAGAAGTGTCGAGGTTGAAAATACAGTATGCGATTCATTTTTTATAACCTTTATGGGATAGTAGACGGATTATCATAATGATAGCCAGTTCCGCGAAACTTCTTTTGATCGTACTTACGAGAGACGAAGGCTCTCCATTGTTAAGCGTAGAGCAGATTTATGATGCGATCCACTTTGCCCTCGCTTCTCGCTTCCGGTTATTACGCGAAAGTCGGGCAAGAAAAGCCCAACTAGGGGATACGTCGGTACGGCAATGCCCCGTGGGTGGGGAGAGTTTCTTAAAAGAAGGAACTCGAGTGAACGGATCCAATCTGGGAAGATTCGTTTCGTGTTTTTCATGAAACGCCTGAAACGACCGGGGAGAAAACCGAGGGTGAATTTATTGACCCATCGATCCGATTGTTCGATACTATTTCTCGGTTGTAACGTTGTTTCATCTTCGAGCATTTGTTATTACCTTGTCTTAAATAATTCGGACAGGTTTTGGTTCTCAAATACCGCAGCTTTCATTCTGAAATTACGTAACAGCCACAACCATTTGTTGTCTGGTCATTGTGCCGCAAATGAAATAAGTAAGAATCGTCGAAGAATGAAACGAAATTTATCCACAGGTGTAATTTTCTACTTTGTAATTGAAAGTTTGCTAAAACAATATTAAATTAAGTTGAAATAACGGCAGATGATAATTTTAAGTTATCTCGACGTGTCAATTCGATGAATTACTTTCGCAAATTACTTTCATAATCCATTTAACGGAAATACAATCGAAATTTGTTTGATTTTTGATCGGAGGTTCCGTAACAAAGATCCTCGTTTAGCTAGGTAAAATGAATTGTTAACGCCCAGCTTATACGAGATAACGTATTCGTGTCGCTTAATCTCCGGCCGAATAGCTGGCGTTAAACACGACGAGCGTGCGCGTTACACACCGCGTCAGTTCTCATTAACAGAATTCATATTCCGATATTTATAATGTATTCGAACCACCAGAAATAATCCAGGAATTGCGTTCAACCGTTAACTTAATTGCGATCCACCGTGTCAATCCATTAACTGTTTCTCCCCGCGCGTTCTCCGCCTTTCTCTCTGTCTTTCCTTCTCTCTTCTCTTCTCCTTCTCTCTTTGCATGAACGCTATTCATGCAAATTTGCGCGAACACCGTAACAGACGTTCCTCGGTGAATCGTTTCTCTCTCTCCCTCTCTCTCTCCCTCTCTCTCTCCCCCTCTCTCTCTCTCTTCCTCTCTTGGAGTGAACGTTATGCCGGGGAATATAAGCTCGTGTGCGCGTCTCGCTATCAGTTTCGAAGGATAGAACATAATGGTGAAATAAAATGAGCACGACGAAATAGAACGTCGCAGAGATGGAGACATCGAACTACCAGATTTATAGTAGGGACGGAACTGCATACGCGCGACTTCCTCTTCTCAGTGTGCTGCTCGTGTAGATGCGTAATAACGTACAGGTACGGACAGGTATGTATTTCGTTTTAACACGGACTGCGCAAGTATTTGTGTTATTTTCTGTGAAAAAGGTCGATATCGAGCAGAGAAATTGTTTACCCGTAGGGGACGAATATTGTACAGGTGAATGTTTCTTGGGGTCATGGACCTTGTAAGACCGAATTCATTCTCGTGTCATAGCTTTTGAGCTTTGAATAGAAGGAAATCTTAGAACGTAAGGTTATGTAAATGTACGAGCGAGTCAAAAGAAGAATGGTATAGCTGATAATATCTTTAATTTAAGGACACTGTGAGTGAAGTTAAATTCTAGTAGAGGAATTTGTATTTCTTTAACTCGGCCATTCTTCTCGCTTCTTCTTCGCATTTGAAATCCCCTGAGATATTTTCCTTTCGAATACTTTATTCATTTCAAGTTATACCTATAGATCCGAGGAAAACAGTAAAACATTACTATACGTACTCACAAAGATTGAGAAATTCGTAAAAATGTTGTCATATCGTTTTTGGGAACACCTGTACGTATAACGTTTTTTTCGCTAATCTTGCGTGATATTATATCGCTTTTTATATCTATCAAGAGAAAATCTAGAAGGCCATATCGAAACTTGGCTCTTATAGGTGAAAGTAAAATTAAAAGAAAACTGGAAAGTTAGAGTTTGTCGCACGAATTCTCTCGACAAAGAGTGGATGTTTGGATGTTGGACGATGAACAATGCTTAGTTCGTTATTAGCTCCGTTATGCATTCGCAGTCTATCGTCGGAGAATGTCCGTGAAAAATGGTTCTGTGAGTGTGTTTCGCCTCACGTGACGGGTAGCCGTGACGAGAGCGAACGGGAAACGAGGTCTTGTTGCTTCCCTCCCGTCGAATATACATATTTACCGTGAACCGTGAGCCTTTATCGAGCGTATTGAAAAGTGTTTGGGTAAAGGATCGGCGGAACGGATGATTAGATAGCGACACGAAATAGATAGCGCGCGTCCGAAGTGTCGATGATGCGGGTGGAAAATGGAACGATGAATGGCAGTTCCGTTTTGTCGAGAAATTTCGAAGACCCAACGTTTGTTGCCACTGAAATTTTTCGTTTGCTCTGTTGACAACGGCTTGATAACTCTTTCACGACGTGTACGTAGTCCCAAAATGACCTATGCTGTGGAGCGTCCGTGATTGACCATATCCATTGTCCAAGAGATTCCCGATATTTTCTTCTAAGCATATTTGCTTTTTCATAAATCGTTCGTCATGCCTGATAGATCGAGATCTCGCCGTGTGACTCATATCGTTTATGTATATAGAGTGTTGCTATAATTAGTCACAGTCTCGTTATAGAACTTTGTATACAGTATTTTCTATCTAACCTTGAACTTCCTTTTCAAATTATGAAAAATATTAGACTTACATTCTTTGAATCTCTTTCAGTCGGATTAGCTATATGAATACGAAGGCGACAGACGAAAGATATGATAAAGGTATGATAAATTACATTTTTTGTTTTTTTTTTATCGAACAGTAATATAACCTCTGAATGTATCAGATTACTCCTTTCTTCGATTATTTTATATCGAAATACTTCCCTTTATCTACTAAGTGACATAAAAATCGGAAAATTAACAAAAGTAGACTTCATTTTCGAAGAAAGAAAAAACTGGCATTAATTGAGCGCTGTTTCTAGCAGAAGTAACCCACTACTTGTTATGTATTTCTTGCTGTTAATTGGCATGATTTGGGGAATTCGTAACGAACATAATTGCCTAAATCGAGGGCTCTAGCCCTTGGGAAAAAGAGAAATACAGTTCGGAAAAGAACAAGAGAGAGGGACTATTGATATTTCCGGTGCTATAATCCCGGTTTTCGGACGATTCCAAGGGTGGTAAAGAGAAGGGTCAGCGGTTTGGATAGAAGACGGTAGGACAAACCATCGCAATAAAGGATTCGTCGACCGTGGAAAACCCAACGGAGCTGCCCAGCACCGGAAAAATCGTCGGGCTTCTCCCGTGCTCCATTCGTGGAAAATTATATTCCAGGAAACTAATTTCAATTTATGATTTCGTTGTCAGGCTGGCACGTGTGAGTATGTGTTATGTTCCCGATCGGTTTTACTACGTTTTACGTAATTAGAAATTGTATTTTCTCATCCGACCTCGTAACGCGTTCGCATACATTACAGCAATCTCAAATTCTTTTTGCTTCCCTTCGATCGCATCGCGTTATGGATTTCCTCTTGAGTAGCACTGTTACTTTAAAAATAAGAATATCGAGCGCTATTTTAAACGCACGATAATATTATCGACCATCGATACGTAATTTACTTTAATCTCTCGAGAGTTCTACAGAAAGGTAGATTATTCTTGTTTCTTTTCGTCGAAAAGGCAACGCTTTGCTGGTGCTTCGAGGGCAATGCTTTCCCAATGTCAATGCTCGTAATCACGAAATTACAGATTGCCTGCGTGAAAGTCTGACTGATGCATTTCGCGCAAAAACTTTCCCTTCTCTCCTGTCACGAGCAAATCGATCGATGCATAACCATGAGAGATTGATCGGTCGATTTCGGTGCTGTTCGAATTACGTACACACGAATTCGGGCAAGTAAAGCGACGAAAGTATTCGGTAGGAAGAGGCACCGACAAAGGAGATAGAGAAAGCAGTAAGATTTGTTTATACGTCTGTGATACTACCACGATTTATCACTACGCTTGAGAAGGGAAGAGAAGCAGACAGGAGTAAGGACGAGAGAGGCGAACGTGGACCGAAGAGAAAGGGGGTATTATAATCGTGGGGTCCTTCGGTAAATAAGGTTATTCCTCCGTGGAGTCGGCGCCCATTCCATTCTATTCCACACTATCTCAGCCCATCTTAGCGGCTTCGTGCTCTCCCTTTTCGTTTTCTCGTCCATATTCACACTCGGCTCTGCGGAGGAACGATTTGTTGGAATTAAGAGGTATTTCAACGCGCCGCCACGACTCGTCGCGACTTTATGCCGTGAAATCTTTCTCGAATTCTATAATAATCGTGCGAATAAACCGGTCGTTGGGTTTATTGGTTTAACGACCGTCTTGAACGAAGGACATGGAATAAATTGCTCCAAACTTTAAACGAATCTTGTTAACCATTGAAAATCAGAATTTGGATTATTTATAAGAGCAAAGGACATATTTCACTGTAAGGTAGAAGTCTGAATACTAACGTATATAATAGCGTATTAATAAAATTTGCTAGTACGCTGACAGGCAATTAACATAAAATCAGGGTCTTCCTTCTAAATTTAATTAATCGTGTCGCGACATCTTCAAACTCCTCGTCCTAATTAAAACTGCTTTATAAAGTAATACAAAGTTACGATGTATCGATATCGTATCGCGAGCCGAAGCTTGCGAGAGACAAAATAAAAGACCGGCGCATAGTATCGTTTCGGTTTTTCTGGCCGCTCGAACTTCGTCCTGACCGGCCTGTAGTTTGTTTTCCAGTTTAACGAGCAGTCCTTGCCACACGATCGGGTCCTTTGAGCGGACATTCCTCTTTTTTTCTTGCTTGCTTTTCATCGTCCCTCCACCTACTTCCCTTTTTTCGTCCCTGTCCCTGTCCCTGTTCCTTTCACCTTCGCTCCACTATTCTTTTCTATTCGCATGTAATTGGCTTAACGAACTGTTATTCGCTCTATTAGTATGTTTTCTATTATTCCGCCTAACGCACTCACAATCCCGATGAATCACGAATCGTTCTCACGGAAATTAGCGAATTGTTCGACGGCCGAGAGGTAGTTTAGTTTTCGGAGATCGATCGGAAACAGCGTTTGCGGGATTTCAATACGATTGACGTTTACGGAATGTTATAGCCGAAGGATTACCTGTGACGGTAACTTTGTCGTTTAATGGAGTAGTATCTGGTACATACGTTGAAGTTTCGATGCGCTGTATAAGTTTGTGACGCTGTTCAACACAATTATGAGAATCGCATGACGTGACATTTTGATTTTTATATTCAGTCCAAGCGTCTGTACATGTTTTTTAAATGGTTGCCTCGACGTTAATTTTTATCGTAGTATTATTATAACGATGCTTTCCTTCAACATTTGTAGCGAATGTATTCGTTTATAAAAGACATAAATAAATATAACGATGATTAACAGTATTTTATAGATTCATAGATTTATAAATGTCATAGAAATCGACTGTTTTATCTTTTCTCCAGCGAAGTTAATTTCTCAGCGAAATTAATTTCATATCAGTATTATACTTATTTCGTGTCAATTTATCAAATATATATGTTATTTTCGCTTCTATTCGCTCGGTTGACGCAATAGAACCGTTCATAGTATTATACAAGCGATCTAATTCTTTTGAACAGTGCGTGTATTTCGTTTAACTTATTTTACGTTATTTGATTTTTCATGTACATATTCCTATCTATTCGATATTCAATCCATTTACCTCTATATTCTACAAATTTTGAAAAGAATGCAAGAAAAATTCGTTTTGAAAAGTTGTAACTATATATATATATATATATATATATGTCGGATTAAGGTTGGAATTTTGGGGGCGTTCGATGAACCTTTACTTACTTTACCATCGCGAATGTAGCTAATGTTTATTGGTACAAATGTGGACACTACAAGAGGCTATGAGTAATAGCGGCGATAGGATGGTCGAGATGATGGTGACAACGAATTCAGGTTCGATAACGAATTCACGGTCCACGGAATGACGAGTACCAACGTAATACACGATTCGGACAACTTTCTCGATAACTCAATCAGCAATTCGCCCAACGACTAACCAACTAATTAACTCGTAATCCAAATGAAACTGCCCTTATATATTCCTGTCCCCACTTCTCGGGTCAATCTTTGTTTTTTAAGGAGAGCCATATAATCATTCCATACCTCTGTCAGGTACACGTCCCTCCCGTGACCGTGGCTACGTCCAGTGACCCGCTATGTCACTTCGAGCCCGAGCCCATCGTCATAAAGCCAGATTGGAACGTTAAAACTATTTTTTATTTTTATTACTTAAGTGTAGCTATAGTAAAAGTCTGGACTAGGGTATTGGAGGTTTTCCCAACATTCCAGACGGGAAATCCCGATGTTCTTTCATCTCCGCATATATATACCTCTCTCCCTCTATATATATATATCCTCTATATATATACAAACGGTGAATTGATTTGACATTCTGTCATGGTAGTAAACATTGGCACAGTTTCAAACTGTCGTTAGAATACACGTGGCGTGTAAGCTCGCGAAAGTAATAATTTCTGTACCGGCGAGCAACGTATTCGATTCGACTAGCTCACCCATAACTTGTGTTTCTCGAATATCTTCTAAATATTCTCGCCTCGATTTGCCTGGATTAATTAGTTTCGTCGAGGTTCGTGGAAGCTTGGCTGTTTATCTACGTGATACGCCCCGGAAACGGGGTTTAATAATCGAGCGTGAATTCGCTCATTAACGTTTCGCTTAGGGATCAGGTGGAAGAGAAAGAGAGAAGGGACGAGGATAACCATTAAGCGAGGACGAGCTGATAACAGAGTTATCAGCGATTCGTACCGCGTGACAGGCGAAGATAATCGTATCGGCCATTGTATTCGTCTCGATTCAGTAGGAAGTTGGAGCACTGTGAGCGAGGCTAATCTCGCTTCGTGCACAGAGATGGAAGAGAAAGAGTAAAGAGAGAGGTTGTTAAGTCGGTTACTTAAACGTTTCGCTGACCGTCGCGTCGTGTTAAACGTTATCTAACTTTATCGTTCTTTCTCGGTTAATGAGATACAAACGTGCGCGAAATCGTATTGTCGTGTGATAATGGGATCAAGAGTCGACTATCGATCGCTGCAGGCTCTCCTATGCAAGCAGCTCGAGAATGACATCCGTTTGGAGAATTTTCTCCGTTATATAATCGGCGATGTGAAATTACGACTGTACGCGAGCTAGCGAAAGAGAAGGATAGAAAAGAGCGAGGAAGAATTATTGTTTCAACGGTCGAGCAGCGATTTCCAGTACTTTCTTCTCGAATTAATAGGAGTTTTATGGAAGAGTCTGGTTGTAAGATATCGATTTATTTATTCCCCCGAAATGTTGTACATCTGCGTGTCACTAGAATCGCGAAAAGAATTTAATTCTCCGGTAAAAGCTACAGGGTCCTCGGTCGAATTCAATTTTCTCCCTCGTATTCTCGGGAAGAGGTAGCCGTCGCTTAACCAACCGTGTACAACCAATTAAACGATTTGCTCGATTAACAGGTTAACCGTGTTGTGCCCTCGCCCGACAGAATATCAACGTTTAACGGTTAACGACCGATAGCGGACCACCTGAAACGTGGACGTAACGAAAATGGAAGCAAAGGCGAAGAAGAAGAGAGCAGATGCGTTCCAACTTCTGCTTTCGCTTTTAATTTCGCTAGTCGCTTTTCCACCCTCCACTCCCTCCACGTGTGGCATGCTTCGCAACCCTTAAATTCTACGATCTTTCTTGTCTTCCCCTTGCTTTATCCACCCTCGTAACCTGCCTGAATCTCTCTTTGTCCGTGTTTCCAGGGATCCGTAACCCTCTTTTGTCCGTCTTTTCCATCTCGGTTTCCTCGGGTTTCATCTTCGTTCGTGCGACAACACTCCGCAATAATGGCGAAAGTTGTCGTATCGAGGGCTACCCCGTTTTGTTGCTTTCTAAACGCGCCCCTGGTCCAGTACGATTGCCTTCTCTTTTTTTCTTTCCACTTGCTTTCCCGTGTTCTCGTTGTTTACCCTCTTCGCCGTTTCGTTTCTGTTATAACAACTGTTTCTGGCTTGTATCTGATAGATTTTGACGATACGCGTATACGGCACTGTTTCGAGACATAGATATGTAGTATCGGGGAGAAGGGCCCAAGAAACGTCGAGCTAACTACAGACAATTTCGCGAGAGCCGAGGCGCTGTCGGCTCCATCAATGCATTACCGGGTCCTTCAGGTAAATAGGTAAATAGCCGAAAAGACCTACGTGACCCTGGCTACGAGCGTCCGTAGAACACGTGTGCGGTGGGCCCAGCAATAGACAATAGAGTGCTACAACGGCCAGAGAGTCAGTCGAGAAGCAGAGTGCGAGTTGAGCGGACACGGAGTGTGAGTCGGCGTGCGAAGATATCGTAGTCTGTCCTTTTGTTATCGAATATCACTCATTAAAATACCTTAAACTTTAAACTCTACCAGCAATCACTTGTCCTTACTCTTAGAATCCACAAGTTACTACAGATAGAATTAGCATTTTTGTTGCTGTGAAGCCTTAGGTTACGATTACAGCGGATACGTGTTTTAACGAACGAAACGTCCGAAGATGGAAATATCAGGTCGTCCCGAAAATTTCGTTTTATAAGGAAATAATAAACGCACAACATTTTTTCATTTATATTATTATAATTATGTACGATTCGTTTTGTTCTGTTGGAACTATGACACCTACTTGAAACGCTACAAAATTTCGTTTAATATTTAAGAGTCTCTTGGTTCGTTGTTCGCGATGATTCCGTTAGTATCATAGACTAGATTGGGAGGAGAAGAGACGAGAGTTAAAAATCGATTTCACGGCGTGATAAAGTTCTTTTCTTGGTTCCTGGTTGCTTCCTTTATTCCACGCTCTTCTTTCCGACGATTTGAGCGCGCCAATGTAAATGCAAATACGTTTCTCTCTAACCCGTCGTCTCGTCACCCCGTCGTCGCCTCTACTGGTCCTCTTTAAATTCCTCCGTGCTGAAGGACCGTCTGTCTTTTCTTTCAGCTTCGTGCCTCCCTTTGGGAATTATTACCACGGGTGACACGTCACTGACTGAAACGAAGGTAATGCGTTCATCATGCCAATGACTTCATAGATTGCAATGTCTTCTCTGCTCTCGTCTTTTTATTCATTTTTCTTCCTTGTCCTTTGTTATCGATCTTATTTCTTTTTTGCTTTTTTCCTCTCCCGTTTCTTCTTTTCCGTTTTCGTTCGATCGTATTTCTTTGTTCTCATCGAAGCGTTCTCTCGATGGTAATACACGCATACTCGGTCGGGTTCGATCGATCGATATATTCCGGCTGACGTATCGCTTTAATAAATAACAGTTCGCTGTAAAAGGTAATCCGAAACACGGGAATCGCTTGAAAAAAAGAAATAAATAAATATCGCGCTAGAGGGCGGAACCGATCGAACAAAACAAAAAATGCGTGGGGAGTGGACGATGTGCGGCGGTGAAACGGAATCGATGAAAGGGATAAAATTTGAAGCACGTATATCGAATTTACGGAAGCTCTTATTAAAACATGTTACATATGTACGTCATCTCTTTCCCACCTTTTCTCCTTCTCTGTTTCTCCCTTCTTTTTCCATCATACTTCGTTATTGGCGTGACACGTATGTAATTTCGCCAGTCATGAAAATCCATTATTAAAATAATTCACAGTAATTTACGTGCAATTAATAATACGCTTTAAAACCTTTTACTTGTTGCAATATTTCCAACGGATACTATTTTTCCGAAACCATAAGTCGTCGTATATACGTTGCGCCTTGTATATACTATTTCGATGGACATAAATGAATTTTCGTCGTCGCTCGTTAAAATATAAATTTCGCGGAACGTTCGGCTTTCGGTGAACGATCTTCCAATTATTCCGAACGATGTACTTCCTCTCTCGATTCCTCGAAGAAGTTTGCGCTACATGGAAGCGTTCGAGCGAGGTATATGAATTATATAGGTGAGAAGGTATCGTGACGATTAGCTTAACAGCAGGGCTGCCTCGTCCGTCCGTTAAGTTCTCGCGTTTCTCTAAAACTCCCTCCGTATCCGTCCAAGTTCACAAACTGTCTGCAAACTGCTCACGGATAGGGAACGTGTTCGTTCAGGAGTCACCTACTTCAAAGGAAAACTCATGTACGGGCTGTACGAGTTGTTTCTTCTACGAAATTCCGTCGCGATTCTACGTTGCATCCCGCGCAATCTTTTTCCTTTTCCCAATCTTCGTAATGATCAAAAAACCGCATTATTAAATATTCGTGGATTTCGCATAGGAAGATATTTCTATATATTTATATTCGTATGATATATATTTGCATCATTGTGTGATCATGTTGTTTATTATATTAGCCGTGTCTCAATCTACGAATTGTTTCGATAAAAATCTCGCTTTAGTTTCAATCAAGAGAAAAATGTTTAACGTTTGAAGAAAGTCTTTGGCATGCAGTTGAAATCATGCAGTTTAATAACGATTGTTTCATAGTGTACTCAATATTTAAGAAATTTTTGTTTGTCGGAAATTATCCAGTGCTCTGTCTTCTTTTCCTTCTCTTTTTGTTTTCCTCTCGTTTTATTTCATTCATTTTCATTATCTATGTATTTCATATCAAAGAGCTTATTCTCGTTATTTAATAATGAAATAATAAATGAAAAGACCAAACGTTCCTCAGAATCGGCTTTTGCATAATTTTCAAGACCATCGTGTTTGAGATATAGAAGCCGAGTAGTTTCAAAGCGAAACACAAGGTACCCTTTTGCGTGCGTTCACAGCGTACGACTCGTGCAGCTTGTTCATAGCCGTATAACGTTCAATTTCACGTTCCCTCTACGTACTCCACGATTATTGGAATTATCCTGAAAACGAAGCGGAAGAAACTTAATGTTTACACGGCGCAATGCAATTGAATTCCATTAAACTACATTTTTGAAACCGAGTCCCTTTTCAATTACATTATCTCAACGAAGAGAACCAAATAGCAGGTAGAACGCAGATAAAACAAAACCATTGGTTGTTCCGTGAACTTCCACAAAGTTCCTTCGACTCTCGAATACTTTGCCTTGCTCCTTCCACTTAAAATTTCAAATGGAAAACGAAGTCCAATTATTGTAACCAAAGTATACGCTCGCCCATTGCCGACGTAAAACCCACGGAATATTAACATCAGAAACGCTTTACGCACCGGTACCCGACCATTTTTCCCAGAAACTCCGTCGAGATTTCCGTATCGTTCAATTATTCTTAGTCGAGGTGGCGCGGCGTCAAAGGTTCCTCGCGAGAGAAACAGACGGAGAAGAGGAGAGAAAAACAGAGACAGTGGGACGAAGGAACACGTAGCAAAGAGAAAATGCATAGAGAGCGCAGCGGCGGCAACGTGGGTTATACAGTTCCACGGTGAAGTTGGGAGCGAAACCCGTTTCATCGGATACCAAAGAGAGTCGTGAAGAGAGACAGAGCGAGGATCGGTGGAGGGAACCGCGTGCCAAGAGTGACGATGTAAACGTCATATATCTAGAGGGAAAGGATATTTCGATCTCAATGGGTGGGCCGACTTGTCCCAGCGGTGTATCCACGGGCCTCCACGAATTCCTGCGTATCGTGCAACGTGCGTCGAGAATCGAGAGGACGCGTCTATTCTCGAGATTGAGCCCGGCCAATTTCGTAGAAACGCGATCGTACCTTCGTGAAAAGCGATTTCGTCGCGCGACGCTCCAAATGTACTCGAGAATCGATCGAGTCTCGGAATCGCGGTCCTAGGATTCTTCGAGGGAAAGGCGAATGCCTCTGTCGACTCGAAAGTGTATGGAATTGAGTCTTTCCGTCCTTTTCTCTCCCTTTCTCCCTATTTCTTTGTAAAAAAAAGTGTCAGATTTTAGAGAAGAGCAGAAAAGAAGGGAATATTTTGTAAATCATTAAAATGTTGGGGAGAAAGTCGTTTCGATTTTCGCGGTTTCGAGATAATGAAATTTACCGGCAGCTCGTTTCTGTTGACGAGCGCGAATCGAGTTCTGGTCGTAAGTGGGACGACTAACGGCGTAACGGTGTCTACCGGCGACGACGACCGCGTTCCATCGCTGTTTTCCTGTAATTTCTGCGATTCGCTGCTCCCTTTCACGTTCTTGCGGCTCCGGGACTCGCGAAGATGCACTCGGAAAGCGAAGACCGTGTTAAACGTGTTCCTATACGGTATAACAAGGGCTACGTCAGTCATATAAGCTTCAACACCTTAGAAAACCTTTAACTTTACACAGAATCAAACTTGTATATCATGGGACGCCATTAATCTGTAATACGATAACGGAAGAATGAGAAAATACTCTTTCTTCGGTGAGAAAAGATATTAAAAATGAGAAAATTATTTAAACGAAATGAGTCGAACGAGTGTGTAGTCTTCGTGAGACCGTTCCAAATTTTCGATAAAAGGTTCGACGATGTCTCTGGAAGCATTGCGTGATCGATAACCGGTTGGTGGATGCAGAGTCGCACACCTTAACACACCTCGTAAAACACGCACAAATGGATGTACTCGCCCTCCGTGTAACCTCGTGCGTAAAATACAGAGTCGTTCTCTCTGGCAATGTGTTTGCCTCGTTTTTGCACGGCGTGTTCCGCCGTTGCGTCGTTCGCCGTTTTTCCTCTCTTTTTCTACTACGTCGTACACAGTATACCGACGACTGAAACTTTAATCGAGGATCGTTTGGGTACTTTACTTAGCGCGAATTCATACTGCGAATAGACGAACATCGTGCACGCTGTAAACACCTATACTTTGCGACAAAAGTCGTGTTTATCGCAATTTCGCGAAAAAAACGTAGTGAAAAAGGAGGAACGCGGTGCGTTCGTTTCACGATGAACCGCGTGACGCGTATTTTCCAATGTCTACGTAGCAGAAATCGCGAAAAATATCCGGTTACGTCTTCCTTCTTCTTCTTACCTTTTACTCGAATAGAGGAGCGTCATCGTTCGTAAATCGTCGTCGCGAAAATAGCATCGTCCGAGGTCGTCGTATGCATCGCCGTCGGATTCGTTCTCGTGGCTCGTACGCGATCGTGAAAATTGCCTTAATTAGAAAAACGCGACGCTTGGTGGTGATCGACGTGTGTGCACGTGCGAGTTGGCGCGCTCCTGCTGCCTCGAAAGAGAGAACGTTTCCGCTCTATTTACATACGATTCTATCGGAGCCACGCCGCCCGTGTACGGTAGTTACTGCTCGTCGATTCATTCTTCGCGTAATTAACGCGAACGGAGATTTCGAACGGGAGCCTCGTTGATTAATGCGCTTTCAACTCGCACGCTTGTTTCGATGGCGTTTGACACAAATTTTCTAGAATAATCATATCGATATAGTACAAAGTACCAAATTAGAGTCGTCATTTCTCTTGGAAAAAATATCGTAATGTACGTGTGTTCGTATATGTTCGCGCGTATGTAAAAATCACAGCAATTGTAATTAACGATAACAGAGTAATTCCAATTTTCTATCCAATGACCGTGATACTTGCAAGCATCGAGTGATTGGCGGAATTTTGCGAGGCTGAACATTTTTACGTTTCTACGAAATCATCGAGGCGAAACAACAATTTTTCTTCGATTTTCAATCTCGCTACTCTCCAGCTCTGTGTGCAGTCTTTTCATTTCGCTCGAGCAGACTGTTGGAATAATACGAGACACAGGCGTTCTCTCATTGTTTTCTCTCGCGTATTTCCATGCAAACCGTCCGCTGGATGGAACAATCTATAACACGCGGTAATTTTCGATTGTTCCCCGGGTTACTGTCTCACGGAGGATCGTAATTTTACCGTTACTGTTTTGCTGCGTTTCGAGCTTGTTCCTTTCACGGCGTCCTGATTTCAAGGACGCTCCTCCAGTATGAAGTAAATCAGCAGAAATTTTAATAGCAGTTACGATACACATCTCTCGCATGCTTCCATTCATTCTTAATTACGTTTTACACTAGTATTCTCGTTACCGATGTTCTTAAAGATACCTGATTTCATAATCCTTATCAAACAGGATTTTCAACCGTGAACTTCGTTTTCGAAGAAAAAAGGAAAGAGACAAGCACGGTATTCCAACATCCGTAAAAAATAACAATTATTCATTGTTCTAATTATTCTCTATCGAAACTGTTACTTTGGATATTTATCATAACTTATCTTACTTACTTATCATACTTATCATACTATCTTGATTACTTATCATACTATCTTGATTACTTATCATAAAACTGCTACTTTGGATATTTTGGCGCCGAAATTTAAGCTACGACTAATAAGATGAAATTTATGAAACCTTAACCGATGCATGCCTAACCTTTATAAATGTCTATACATTTTCATTTACGTGATGCCACAACAACTATCGCATCAGTTACTAGCTAAATATTAAAGCTTTCAAATATTAAGGCGAAACTTTTAACTGGCAAAATTTCAAACCTGCTTACGCCTCAGTTGGATAACTGTGACATTTCGGTTGCTACACAGGAATTAACGACGACGTAGCCGTAATCGAAGAATTAACTCTGTAACTCTATATTCTGCCGTCGTTTATTACCAAAATCCGCCATCCGCAGACATCGTCGGCAGTTTAAGCCTTAAAATTCAGAGACGCGCAGAAATGGCTCGCATCTGGCAGAAAGACGACAGGCGAGGCCCATGGAAGAAGGAAGAAACGGTTATTCGGATAAAATGTTGATTCAGTTTGGGGAGGAGCGTGGTCCCGTTGATTCCGTATTCCGGTAAGGACCTTAAACGGAACGGGAGAGACGAGCAGGACTGAAAACAGGGTAGATGGAGCAGGAAGGGCGGGGCGCGCGTGTCTGTGACAGTAATAACTGGTCCCCCGCGTTGCAGTTGCGCCGTCCACGAGGGCACTTGTCACCGGGGCTCGAGTTAGTTCGAGTTTAGTTGGCATGCGCTAATGCATACAGTCGTGGCGCGCCGCATACAATTATAAATGCGTTTATATCAGCGGACGTCTGGCCGCGAAGCGACCGTGTACGAGCATCGACTTTCTCCTCTCGCTTCCGACAAACGATGTACATACGATACATCCGATTTGCTCTCACTTTTTTTTTTCGTTTTTTCTCGATCAGTTTCGTCGATTTTCTTCTTTGCGTTGTATCATCGTCTCCTTTATTCGTTATCGTCTTTATTCGTTTATTTATTTATCGAAGATAGTCCTTATCTCACCTGTTATTCGTTCTCTCTTTCGCAATTTATCTCACAAACGCATTTCTCGTAAAATATGAAATTGTCTATCGAATCTTCGTTGCATATGCAATATTCGCTAGCCAGAAATATCGGAAGTTATCGATTCTCGAAGCGAATGGTATTCCCTGGCTATGGTAGAAGTTGTCTGGACTTTGTTTCGAATTTCCATGAACACGTTGTTCCCCGGGAAGACCGATCGGAACAGAAACGAGGAGCGAGAAGAGAATGCCGCGGCGAGGGACGAAAGACAGGTCCAAGGGTTTCCTCTCGACCTTCCTCTCCTGTTTTCTTCTTTTTTTTCTCCCCTGTGCTGTTCGGAACTCGAGTCTTCTTCTCTCATCTCGTGGTCGATGCACGCGTGTGTCGTTCGCAGAACTTAGATCGAGCACAATGCTTCTCGTTCATGAGAGGGATCCCGGGGTGGTAGGTTTACGATTTGAAGCCACGCCGTAGATTCAGGGCGACGAGGATCGGTCGCGGCGTATAGATGGATATACGGGAAAACCATGGAAAGAAAAAGGAGCAGTTATCTTCGTCTCGTGGGTCTTTCGACTGATATTCCAAAAATTCCTACGGCTTAATTGCCCTTCGAGTATAGAATCGATCTAATGTTTACTTTTATTTTCTTCCTTTACCTTCATTTCCTTCTCTTCGTTTTCGTCGTCGAGCCAGCCGAAAAAGGGATGCTGGAAGGATCAGAGTTTTCACGGAAAAGAGGTTGTTCGATGAAGTTTCTTCAGGTTAAATTGATCGTTCGATCGTGAACAGGACGGATTTCATAAGTTTGCTTTTTGGAGAATAATAATCACGGTGGTGTATCACATCGATCGATCTACGTCTACGAGAAGACGCATCGTTCTCTTCTCCTTTACAATGAAACGTAACCTTTAAGTGACGAACGAACAGCGTAACTTCTGATTTTCCAGCTACCTCATCCAACAAGGAACGCTCAGAGCGAATGTAACTTCCTTCTTCCGCTCTGTGAATGCGAGCGGTTTGCTTCACTAGGGTTCCGTTACGAATTTGGCAAGACAGTTACCACGGCTTGATTTTATCCGAAGCTCCAATCCAGGAAGCTACTACGTACGTTGCCACGAACGAGCCTGTGCGTACGCTCACACGATTATTGTCAAGGACACTATATGACTATCGCGTAATTATCTGCTAGCAATTTTATCGAGCGCCGTGATGACAAGCGCGTATGATCACCGTTGAAATTGTATTGTCAAACGTCACGGTCGATAGAACCGAGTAATGTAAGCGTGTCGTTTTTCCATGTACTTTTCCGATATTTTCTATCTTGCACGCGCTCGATTTACGCTCTGTGAGATAGGATGTTTTGCATTTGGTTCACCTCGCATTTAATCGTTCTAACTACGGAGAAGAAAATGACACAGGTACGTTGTGGACAAGAAAATTCGTTTTAAATGAATTGCAAACATGAGACTTTATCGAAGAAATTCTTTGTTATGGACAATGATATTGTTCAATTGATATCTTTGAAATTAATCAAGATATCGATACGAATATTTAGGAATGTATTACATAAACTTTGATTATTCCTTCTCCGTTATTCATTTAACGTTATTTAAATTACAGATTTAAAATATTCCCTTATAAAATATCTGGCATTTATACATTTTATGTAACTTGATTATTTCACATAGTGTGTATTAATATGTTTTGCCACTTGTATATCCGCTATCTTATATCAAACACAGTTATGACAAATGCGTACAGTTATTATTATCTTTAAAATTGTAGTATTAAACGTAGCAGTTGATAGGATCGAATAATTCAAACGCGTGCAGTCGTATCATATTTTATCGTACGTATTGTTTTCTACTATCTTTTCCCGATATTTTCTATCTCGTTATTTCGTGCACATGTTCATGTCGCGTTCCATTCGATAAAATATTTTGCATTTTCCACTTAATCATCGAAATGAAGAGACAAAGAAATATAGGTGTGTTCGGAAGGAGGATGCTCGTTTTGTATGAATTAGAAACGCGAGAAGTTAATGTCCCGCGTTTCGCTAGTTGTATATCCGCCACCTTTTCGTATTATATTCTTAGGGAAAGGAATATATCGTCCTTTGGGGACGCATCTGTTGCGGGGCCATAAATTTCCACCCCCGTTCTCGGAGTGCCACCTTTCATTCCCTCTCGCGCGTTTCTCCCTAGGTCTGCGCGACCGTTCGTCCGCCACTCGTAAATCATCCTGATCACAATTTTTCTAATTTGATCCAACCACCCCGCACGAATTATCGGTCCGCGTCACGATCCAACGGATGCATAAATGTTGGATGTCAACCAGCAAATTGGTCGAGGCCTTTTCAAGTGTCGTCGTTGTTTCCAGGGAATATTATAATCGTTACTGCATTTCCTATTTATTTTGATACGTTAAGAAAGTTATCTATATCATTCAATCGTCGAAATTCTATTTTCTTATTTTCCTACTTATTTCCAAAAGTAAGGTATCCGGATCTCTAGTACTGCATTATCAGGATAATATTAACTCTAAAATACGGCCATCGATATAATCTTGTACGGTTGGTACGATTTTCTACGGAAGCTTCTTAAAGTTCTACATCCGTATTTCATTCGTTAATTAATGATATTTCCTCGTCTCAACGACGACATTTCCATTTCACTGTTCACTTCAGACAACCATTCGTCGCAGAATTCTAGATATCATATTTAACTCCGATCGTAGAAAAACAACTTCTTAAGATACGAGAAGGATAAATTCGCGACAGCTCGGTGACGTAAGACTAGATCGGTCGTGTCAGCCGCAAACGATCCGGGTTGACTGCGTTTTTGGAGGGTGGGAAGTAAGATTTGATCGGACAGGTAGAGGAGGGTAAGAGGGTGGAAAAGAATTAACGATAATCGACGGAGGGCAATCCAGTATCCTTGGAAGGTCTGGTTCAGGGCTGGTCTTCTGAAAGAGGCTATGACGGTCGTGCCGCTGGCGATGGCGATAGTAATATCGATTTAGCAAACGTTCTTCCCCGCCTCCTCTGCCTCCTTACCTCTTGTATATACTACGTGCTCCGTAACCGAGATAAACTCCCACCGTATTCCTCCTCCTACTCATCTTTGCTGCCAGCCCGCCTCGCGCTCACCGGTCCTATACCTCGTTTTATCTGGTTATTTATTTCTCGTTGCTGGTTCTCTTTACCCGTTACGCGTTTCCAGCTTCTTTCGCGAGGTCCTCCTTGCCCTCTCTCGCTTAAATGCACGTCGTCGTACGGGAAGAGCATGAGAAACTCCGTCCGGGCAACGATAATTACGGTCTGTCAGAGGATCTGTTTTTGGTTTATTCAAAAATCACGAAAGGTCGACGGCAGCGAAGAAGTCCGGTTGACCTTTGTACAGCGCAGAGGTTAGAGATCGCATATAATCTTTGACTCTCCGAAAACATAACGCTGTTGATCGAAATATATTCGTTTTGTATTCTGTTATCGTCTTCTTATTTAGATTGCGAATATTTACGATTATATAGATAAAGATTCGTTTCCTCTATGAATTATCGTAATCAGATACGAATCCAGCTTACTTCAGCATGTCATGTATATCCAGTTCATTTTTAGAGCTTTGGAGGTTTCATGAATGCATAAACACGTGCAATTTAATTATATTCACGCATATAACATTCAGTACGATCTCCTCGCTTTAGTGAATATATAAAGAGTTACCGTAGTGAACGAGAGATTCTATTTTATTTTTTACTATCTTTTACTAATTAGTATTTCTACTACTACTAATTAGTAATTCATGATTTATAAACATTACGTGCCCTCTTACTCGCTGCGATAAAGTAGAAAACAAACCGAATAGATTTGTTCCAAATAAACGTAAGATTGGTTTTGGAATATTTAAAAAAGAAATCTACATTATTGAATATACATTGAACCACATATACATATTTATAGTTCCTTGCGTAAATGTGGAGACATTACGCGGTTTATAATAAGCCGCATTTCGCAATGCAGCACGGTGTTGGAGCGTGCATCTCCGTTTTATCGCGTTACTCGTGACTTAATTCGCGTGCAACGTGTTGCTCGATAGTCGATCGAATCCAGTGCTAACGTTTACTCTGTATCGACTGTAGACGTATATCGAACGTCTGATAAACATCGAGATTTCTTGTAGCTCGATGAATTATTTAACGAATCCTTGCTGAGCACTCGAATCAGGTTACATTGGTGATAATAATGATCGATTGGTGATTCTCAAATACGTTCTCCGTCGCGATTTCGTAACGCTCGAACGGAAGATCTAGAAATAAAATTTCATTAGCGGCTAATTGCCACAGCCGGTATAATACTCGTGGCGAAAGCGTTTCAAACTGTCGATACCGATTCGATAAATTCTCTCCCGCGAGAAAAATCGGTCTTTGGATCTCGAATTTCTCTTTAATTTCATTAGCGTTCGTCGAGAGAGCGGCTCTCGCGGAACGGAATCGATCGATCTCGATTGAATTCCACGCCGCGTCGTCCAATGGATCGATCGATTTTAGTTAAGTTGGACGCTCCGATGCGGAGGTCTCGCAACGATAACGAGAAATTATCGTGTCGATGCCACTCGCGTCGAAATAAACTTTCGTAGTTTTCAGCGTTGCGTCGTTTCGTCCGGGTATCGAAGTGGGTAAAATCCGTGGGAGCAGCACGGCGACGCTTTGAAATATCAGCGCCGTTTCGTAGCGGCGTTACGCTTCATAATTCAACCGATACCTTTCCTGTGCCTCTCTCTCTCTCTCTCTCTCTTTCTCTCTGGATGTTGCTTCGGCCCGGCCCGGCACCGATCGAACGGTTGTAATTTTTATAAAAATAGAAGCTATTCTTCGACGAACACCGTTTCATATCGTCCGTTGTGCCGTTTCACGTATTATGGATATGTTTTTCGTGGAGTCGCGTGAGTGATTCGCCGAGCTCCACTTTACGGAGAAAGCAATGCATTCTTGCGAGCCAGCCGAGTAAAGAAGTTTGATTTATTTTCGAACGTTCAAAACCCTACGATCTTTGTACGATATTTTCGATAGGGACAAGTATACTCGAACACCTTCCAATTGCTGTTATTTCCGTGGAGATCTCGTTGTATACAACGAGGTATAGGAAAAAGATATACGAAATAGATATACGAAAGATACGATTATAAATTCCCCGGGAAGCCCAATTACTTCGATATACCGCTATCTAACGTATTTCGCGAACTCGCGAAAGAGCACGCTGCATTATATAAGAAGCGTAAAATGTATCTCGAGGCTAAGGGATATACTCGTTTCGTCGGCGCATCGTTGGAATGCAGCGAGTCGTACAACAATTTGCTTAGGATAGCGACAGGAATAGAGATAGGAACGAAAGTTCGGAGAGGAGATAGAAGCAAATGGAAAAGGGAAAATTACGCCTGGTAGCATGCAACATTCGGTAAGGAACAGAGAAAGGTAGGCAGTACACGAGACGTCTTTCATCCCGTTCCATCTCTATTGTCCTCCTTGCGAGTCTCTCTTCGGCGAAATCGTACTAGTAATGAGGAAGCAAGTTCTCGTCTCGGGAATTAGAACCTTGACTTTTCTCTCTCTTTCGTCCTCTCTTTCGTCCTCCTGGCTCCGTGAAAACTATGACGCTTCGTTGGTTTTGAAGTTGGGTTACCATTACCTGTTGTTTTCCTTTTTTGTTTTGCTTTGTCACGTTACGTAAACCCGTTTCTATGGTTCTTTACGCTTTTAGTGCAAACTGGCTGCCGTTAAACGACTAGTCTTTCTCTGGTTTCTGTCGTGTTCGACACGATACGTGTACACCGTAGTCGATAAATTGCTCGCAGAAACTGAATACTTAATTAGTTAAATTTTCATATTTTCCTAACTAATAATTTCAGTTTGTTCGTATGATATTTACGCTGATACGTTTATATTAACTTTTCATAACACCACCTAACACTCAATAGTTTTGAATAGGGATCACGAAAAATTAACTCAGTCTATGATTTTCTTAGTAGCTGCTTAAGTGGGTGTTACCTATAGCTGCAATGCCGTATCTGATGAAAAGTGTTGAAATTTTACAAGAGGTTTGAGGTTTCCATTGAGATTTTCGTAAAACAAAACGTGGTATGAATTCGTTAGAAATATCTAAGGGTTTGAAAATTGAAACGAGATACGTCTTAGATTGCATCAACAAGGCTGTACTATACGCTGACCGATTGTACATGGAACAAGAAATACACAACAGAAGTTTGAAGTTGGGGAGATTTTCATCGAAATGGAAAGTTGAGTCAACGGTTTATCGACTGGCTGTTCGCGACTTTGTAAGTCGAAAGTGGTTTATTCCATTCGGTTTTCGCTAGAAATCCAGTTTGCTTCTAAGGTATTGAAAAATAACAAGTTACGAGAACTAGAAATAGCGAGGCCTATTTAACGCGTATAAATATGGCACCTAAATATGATAATTGGAGGGGCGAGTAGTAAAACGTTTGAAAGAAAAGAGAAATCCGGAGCAACTATGGAGCCTGTAGAAGCGAAGTGGATTAAATGGAGCGCTATTTTCGACGATCCTTGTTACGGGTTTCGAGCTTTCATTATCGATTCGCTCATTGTTACGTTTCACTTTGGACCTTTAAGTGTTCCAGCGAAATCCAATGGAGCACGGAACGTTTGGACGTACGTAACCGTCTTATAATCATTGTTTTACCGTCGTGGGATCTTCTTAGTTCCCAAGTTCTATTCTCGTGTAAAAAATGTAATACTAGAACTACCGAGGAGTAAACTATAAAATAAAAATGTAGCGAAGAATAAATGAATGTTCTCATAATTCACAAAAATCACAACGTGTCCCTAAAATTATATCACTTCTAAATCCGTAGAATTGTCATAAAAATGTTACCAGTAAATTATGAATATTATTTGAACTATTCTCATCTCTTTTCTTCTTAATCTTATCCCAGTCGTACGCGAAGGGAGAAAAGAAGCGACAAGCTGTTGGCCATTTAATTCCGAATGATAAGACAAGGGTCAAATATGCAATAAGAAAAAATAAAAGAAATTACTCTTTGCTCCCTTGACCAACATTTCCATCGTTTAATCTCAGCTTTCAAGACTCTCCCCGCCGCTCTTAAATACTTCTAGAATCCTACGGCGACTCTTTGTATAGTATAGACGATGGCTTTAACTATCGTTTTCCGATAACCTTTCCATTTAAAAACTGTTCACATTAACGCTAATCGTCAGACCGATACAGATCGATCCATCGCTATGCCCGCTTCGTTATCCGATGCCACAATAGTTTTATTATTTGTCCAACTATTTTTCCTCATTAACTGGCTATTAGATTTTCTTTCTTTATACCTAATTGATGAGTTTAAACGTTAGTCGATGTAAATTTTGTAAAGATATGAAATAATGTAATATGAATTTGTTTTATTTAGGACAGGATTAACTTATTAATTTATTTAGCAACACGTTATTTATAACTTTTAACGGTCAATTTTAAATGAATGTTCGTTGCTTACACCAAAAATTTCAATTTCTTTTATTTACCATTTCGAGTCCTCAGTTCCTCCTCCTTTTGCAAATACTTAAACCGTCTTGCACAACTTTACAGTGCAAAGATGTCAATATCGAGCAATACGAAGTTATCGCTGCTATCTCGTTCGTTATGTCGTCGTTCATCTATGGTATATCGCGATTGTCTACGTTATTACCCAAATATTAATTATAATTATATCAAAGACACCCGTTAAAGTATCAATACGTTAATATCAAGCAAAAAGGGATTCTCCTCAAGCTACATTGTTATCGTCGTTCGGTGTACGATAGCTATCGTTACTGGCGTCGTTGCTATTTTACGCAAATTGTAATCTGTTCGACGGTAGCACAAAGGAACTAGCAAAATCGTCTAAACGTATATCGTAAGGTCGTGCAGCGTATTAATATCTAGATATCACGGTACTCCAGCATGAAACATGATAATCTATTGATAACGAACGGGACGATTGCGCGTATGACACGATTGGGTCGCAATTGATTTGATGCGTGAATTTGATCGCAACGAGAAAATACACGGGGGAGCGCGTCGATTTTTTGGCAGCCGTGAAATAATAAAAATAGTTTCTGCCGCGGTAATGGAATCTGCTGCTGGCAACGGGAACACTCGTATTAATAGCCCTTCGTATTTTTAGTTAACGAAAAATACGGCATACAAATCTGTCGGTTATTGTTTCGAACGAGCGATCTATTCCAAGCGGAAAAATTCAACTCGTATCGCTTTGAGTGATGATAAAAAAAAAAAAGAAAATCACGAATGTTGCAAGTTAATATACATTGCCGGTTGCATTTCTCAACTTCGCCTCGTAAACGTGGTATCATTTGAATAATCCTATTAGATAAAGTATCCACGATGTTTAAAGACTGATTTAGCTTATCACTGAAAAAATACTAAAATGTTCTTCAATGGCATATTTCGTAACTTTGAGCGATCAACATAACATGATAAACGATTATTCTCTCAATTATAATTAAACTGACCACTCTATATTTTTACAAACATAACCGATACTTTAATGTGCAACATAAAAGACAGATTACAAATTTTTCTGTATTTACGAAGAATTTGAAGACGAAGAAATATACAGAATACATGTAACATATAGAAATATATATATATATATATATATATATATATATATAATATCTAAAATATTTTTCGATACGTTGTAGGTAAAATAATTTTCTGCCTAGGTTCTTTTTAATTATATTCATAAATATGAATTCAATAACGATCGACCGTATCCAATTTCTAATGACGATTATCCCTTTCTGTCGAAAAAATAAACGTGTCCAATAACCTGGCGTTCGTTTCTTTGGTCATCCGCGATCAAAAATATTGTGCGTCGGAAAAACGTGGAATGACTCGTGTGTAAGTTTCAAACAAGTAAGGATGAACAAAGAAAAGCACGTGCTAAGCTCAGCGAGGAAACTGCTGGATCGGCAATGTCAAGTTACGCAAATCGATTTGCTCAAATTCGCTAGTACACAGTATGTCTGGTCCGCTCGTTTTTATCTTTATCGGTTATCTTTCCTGGGGCTTTCTCCACGAGTCAACATTCTTGCGGGCGAAAAGCGTGGAATCTCGCGCGTATCTTTCGTTTCGCACTATTCTGGCGCACAGCTCGTTCGCGCGGGCTAGCGGAACGTCCCGTTTGCGTTCCACCTCGATTTCAGCTCCATTCGCTCGTCCGCGTTTGTAAAGAAGATATCGATCGTTTTGTTTCCGTCGTTCGTCGGATCGCTTCTGTTTATTCATTCAGGATGCTGGAACGGATATTCATTGTTCATGGCAGGTTCGTTAGTTTAAAAAGTGGGTTTTAATTGATTTATTAAGCCGCGTTTAAATTTAATTTTCTTTAAAAAATAGCGTTTCATATTCTTCGTGTCAATTTTTTTATCGGCGGAGATTGAAACGAAACGTGCATTGCTTTATACAAGGAATTAACCCTTATCTTAAGCAATAACTTTATATTATCAGACAATATATTATCTGTGGTATAAAATATTTAATCGAACGATTTCCAATGAATCGGTCAAAATCGTACTCGTGTATTTTTAACGTAGCCTGTGACTGTCAACCATGGACGGCTATCGAACGATTATACACATAGACGATTGTATAGTTAGTTGCTACGCTCTCGCGACTCAGATATCGATCGTTTGGGCTCGCGTTACCCGCTAATTGTCGTATCAGACATCGATCACTCGAGTAATTCGTCGATTCCGATATCGTTGATGTATTTACGCAACGAGCAGGGTAGACCTTGATCGTCTTATCCGTGAAGCTCTTTAATTTTAATTACTTATCGATCGTGACTCCGTGCATCGTGCGCTCCACACGAACATCGATCCGTCGCTGACTCTTTCTTGCACTCGCTGCAGGCGTTCTCGACGTGGTGCACGCGTCAATGAATGCGAACCTGCTCGGTCACCGTCGCGAGTGTTTCGCTATTTACAAGCCAGTGGGTAATTAGTTTCAAGGTTACGTTAGTCATGCATACACAAACTCGATCAGGATCTCGGTGACTTATCGCGACGCGTCTGGAATCAGCTGAGCGATATATGTACTTACGCTACTCATGCAGATAACGACTGTACGAATATGGGTTAGAGACATTGATCTTTGTCGAATCTTTCCAATTTATTCCTCTAACTAAACGATCATTGCGCGATGTATTTTTCTTCTTCGTCATTTAACGTAAGCAAGGAATAAATGAATTATACATGAGTTTACGGCTGGGTTCGATTTCAATATTCATGAATAACAGTCAGTACAACAGTTTCGCTTCGTGGCATACGATTACTATTCTGTAAAGAGTTACGTTTCGTTTTCTGTATCTATAAACGACGATCAATAGTAAAGAAATTATGAATTTTATAGTTGTATATCTGTATACCCCGAGAACGTACCTATATAGTCGTAAACTAAGTACTTTGATATCTGAAAAAATCGAGTCGTGTAAAAATAATGCTCGAACTTACAATAGTAGAATATACAACGTATAGTTTGAGTTCACTTCACTTGTATATATAGTGCAAACAGGAACTTAGCGTAAGTTTCTCATTAAGGTACTCGTGAAGCGATCGAACCTTTTTCGTCAAGATTACGATGATCTTCCGAGAATACACATTTATTTTTTATAGAATTCGAACCATTTCCTTCAAGTCTACCTTCTTTTTCTTTAAAGAACTCGCATGATATTCTAATCTTTTTAGTGAAATGACAATATTTTCAATCTTCGGTTATAATGGATATACTTCGAATAACATTTGGTACAACGAACAAACATATGCGTCTACTGTTATAAGTCACGCATCGCGTAAGCGTTTGCAAATTTATTTATTAGTTCTGAGTCACGTTTACTACCGAGCACTCGAGTTAACAGTGAAGCAACCTACTAAATCGAAGATAAAGATAGGGACGAGCGTTTAGACGCGATTCGAAGAGACCCTTACGCGTGACGTTAAATCGATACGAGTCCCCTTAGTCTTATCCTTACGACTTAGCCTGTGAACGTGAACCGAGATCGGATTTTCAGGTTTGCAAGAAAGTAATGCGGCGCCTTGACGCAGGCGCTGAATAAGGATTGTTTCGTCGCGTTTTATCGTCCGCGGGGTCGCGTAATTACACGATGGGCCGCGCCACCCACCTGCGTTCGTACTGTATACGCGCTCATTCACACCGGTCATTGTTGCAGGCTATACGAGCTATAAGAGCGTAGTTGCGATACGTGTAAAGAGTCTGCTTCGCGCTGGTTCGAGCTGAGAGCTGTGAATCTGCGTGGGCCGCGAAGGACGCAGCCAGAGCAACGACTTCATTTGTTATCGACCTCATAGGAAAGGTCTGCGAAGGTTCTCGGGGCTAGTGGCTTCACGGTTAGTCCACGTAAAGATATCGAGTCCTTTTTCGGTCTTGCGCGCGCGCGCGCCCCCCTCTCTAATATTTCAAGGGAAACTGGTTGCCGCACCGAGAGAACGTAAACTCGAATTTTTCTCACTGCTGATGCCTTGATAAAGAAGCATCTTTTAATTCCGTAGAAGAGAAATCCTTTATAGCTCTTGGTAGATTCGGTCTTTGGTGGAGTTGCAAGGCGTAACGAGGAATGTTATATCACGTTGTGTAATTAGTTCGTTAGCATTAAAAAAAAAAAAAAAGAAATTGTTACATGCGATCTATTTAGTCAACGATATTATTACTTTGTACTATTGGCCTTTGAAAATAGATCAAACAATTTATTCACCTTACTATCCATTCCAAAGTTTTCATTCTTTTATCAAAACAATCTGTACAATTCTCAAATTATTTGATGATTACTCGTGAAACCAATTTTCCGAATATTGAAATAATTAATATCCCAATGATATCACCGATAATCATCCATATTACTAAGAGCTACTTCATAAATCTGTAAGTATGTTGTACGCATGTATGTGATCGAGGACAGATTTATAATTGAAATTTTCGTTTACGAAACGCAACGATTTTTGTTACAATCCAAGCGATGAATCGTTTTTTTTATCGTCAGATTTTTGTATGTTTTGGATGTTCAATTTACGGAGAAACAATCGCTGATAGTTATCGAAATATACGTATAGGCGGCGGAATAAAACCCGTACCATGGAAACGAATTTTAATTTCCCCATGGACTGTAACTTTATTCAATCGCGTTGTTTCGGCTATTTTCGTTTGTAACGCCAAAGCAAACGCAAGTATCGACGTTTTTCGATGCTCCATGTTTCCCCATGTAGAAGTTGTTATACAACGCGACTCGTATAATACCGGAGCTCGAAATATCTTCGTTATATTTCGACGTGGCGAGAGAGACGCGGCTGACGCGATCGATATTTCAATGAAATTAACTTTAACACGGATCGTTTTAATCTATGGGATTTAAATAATAAACAGAAAACATGTATATAAAAATATCGTTTTTAAATACGACCAAGTCGCGGTAAAAGCCAGTTTCTGATATTAATTTCCACCATTAACTTGTTCACCTAATTGCTTCCACGGAAACAAGCACAGTCGACATATTAATCCTCTCTCACGATTACTCTCACGATTATACAACGGTTCGAAACGATTATTCACGCGAATATATCTTCCTCGATCGGTATCTATTTTCGCGTAAACTGATTTAAAACAATTCCCTGGAATATCGGAGCTTGCTACGAATAATAGATTTATATTATCCGTTCATTACCGTAAGGACGAGAAAAGGACGGTCGGCGATCTGCGTGCGGTCAGAAACGAGCCGCGATACTTTGGTAACGCGTTCGTTCCCGGCGCGTTATCTCGAATATGTAATCTTATCCCCGATCTGTAAACACCGAGAGATAAGTACCGGTGGATAAGCGGTTACAGGTGGTTCTCCTCGTTTCCTCCGTCTCTTTCTATCTTTCTTTCCTCTTCCTCCCTTCATATTTCCTCTCATCCTGGCTTTTACGATCTCTCCTTCTCTCTTGCAAGCCTCTTCTCAAACTGCTTCCCGTCGCCTTCATCTGGCGCCACCATGGCGCACAGTACGCCGCTTGATCGAGGATTTGGATTTCGTTTGGGATAAAAATCAAAATTTGCGGGCCATGTCCGAACGTTCGCGGTCCACGTTCGCCACGTTCGAGTGTCTCGACGTTACGATCTTCTCGACTTCCAGCTAAATGAATATGTAGCAGGCACGCGCTTATATAGATATAGCTCCTCGGGACGAACGATTGCTCCGATTTAAAATGGATAACGGGGACCGTGTAAACGCATCGGATAGATCGAAGTGATTTCGAGTTGATGCTCTTTCGATCGCAAACGAGCATTTTTTTCAGTGGTTTTTTATTATCTGGTTTATCGACAGTTTAACACGTTGGCTTCTGAGCGAGTTTTGTGTGTCTCATTCGTAAATAAGTATCGTAAATACTTTATTGACATTATGGCAACTGGTGACGCGACACTAATGCCGAGTGTTAACTAATAGTACGCAATACATATATCTTTATGTAATTGTTACATTACTGCCTTTGTATTTTTCAAATATCGCAGATTATTGAACTTTTCGACAGGCATAACGAGAACGATATATGAAAATATAGTATTGAAACTTTGAAACAATAAATTTGTTTCATATCAACACCGTTATGTTTGATAACATAGTAATAGCATAGTGGGTTAGAGCTAAGCATCGTAACTACGTTTTGTCTCTAATATTTACATACAATATTACTTTTATCATAAGCGATAACTGTCCGAGTTTTGATTTATTTTGTAAGCCAAGACCGTCATTCGTATATTTATTTGAACAGAAGCTCGCCTGTTAAGCTCGGAACAGATTTTGTTTGATCGCATAACGTCGGGTTCTCAAAACAAAAGCCGCGTGTCACACATATGTCATGCCGCTAGCGAACGTGTTAAGCGCTTTATCGTGCATTCAGTACTTTACGTTGCCACTGAAATATTAAAAGCTACTATAAATTTCACGAGCACTACTGTTTCTTTAATTTACTTTGTTAAGTTTTGAACGAAATCCAGGAACATATGGTTATATGGTAAACGTGTTCAGAAATTGAGTAATGATGAAACAGCGTTTGCCGCAGGGTCGCCGCGTAACATGGTAAACAAGTATAATTGATTTACAACGGGCTGTTTGATACCGGAGAAGTTTTTCGATAAGATAATCGTCCCACTATCGTTAGTATTTTATGTTCATCTTCCCCATATTATTCTCCGTCGGTATATCTGTTTATTATTTATATAACGAATTTACTATATTTACTTTGATACTTCATTACGTGATAAAGCACAATCACACACCATCAGGCGTATTTAACGATAATTGAAATTATTAACTCTTCGAGGATTTGTTTAAATTTTAATTGTATATAAGTAAGACAGTCTCGTTAGGCGTTAGAACGAAAGTAATGCAACGCGTAATGTCAGAGTATGATTTATAAAAGATATTTAATATTAATTTATCTCGTCAAGGATTATATTAACCCAACTTTTCAATTTCGATCTTTTAGTTCCTTGGATCTTCAGATTTTCAGTGTCCATTACGCGTTGTTTCGTTCCTTGATCTTTAACGAGTCGCTGTTCAACTTTCACGATATATTGGCGTATTCTAACGGAATTATTTCCTAACATACGGACGCAGGTCGGCAGACGCACGTGGAAAACATGGGTATTTCCGTTGGTGTAAACCGAACGCATCGCTATCCTAATCTTAGAATATCGTTCAGCGCGTGGCCTCGTCTTTGCGAAAAGCTCGTGAGCGCGAGCGCATATCGTCGACCGCGGCATTTCAAAAAGAGCAACATTTGAATTGGCGACGATCTCGAGGCGCGCGAAACTGCTTTACCGTTTCTCTTTCCCCAACGATGTCGTCTTTGTTAGTCTTTGTCATTACTGTTCGTCTTTGTCTATACCGCGCACGAGTGCGTGTGTCGAAACGAGCAACAGTATACGCTATCGTGCGTAATATAAAAAATAGATAAAATATCCCAAGTACAGTACTCGTTAGAACATTTACGAGATAGGTGAAACAAATCCTTACATACGTAGCATTTTTCTGTTCGTGCTCGTAAAAATATTTTGCATGGATCGCCGCAGCCTATTAACGCTTGATTCTTTCTTGACTAAAACAGTAAAAACGAATAGTATCAAATTTTGTTATCTAGACAGAAACTGATTATACAGATATACTTCATTATTTTCGACATACTGGTTTTTAATCTAATTATCTGTACTTGTAGTTTAAACATATATTAATTTGATTTTGTTATTCATATTTATTAGTTTTAATTTGAATTTATTATTGATATTCGTTCGTTTTAATTTTACTTTACTTTTACTTATTTATTTGTTCAATTTCAACAACGATATTAAAACTGAATAGGTGATAATTTTGATCTATTATAAAATTCAAAATTTAAATTGAGATTAAATACTATTTTATATTAATTCATATCGATTGAATAGATTATAAATTATACAATTTAAATTTATAAATTAATATTTAAATTTGCCGATAATACAACGAAATTCTTTAGTTTATGTTAGTTCCTGTAGATTTTTGCACGATAGTGTACTTACCTAGTACGATCGCTCTCGAAACAACAGCTTAGACGCTCGCAGCCCGAGACAGCGTAGTAGTGTGGTGTAACGCGCTACTTTAGGGTCAACGCATTGCCAAGGTGGCGGCCATGTGGCACGTTCTGGCGCATGGCAAAGCGCTTGCGTGCACACTCGACCCGGCTTATCCTTGATTGGCCGCCTCTACGTGCATACATCGCATCAGCGCAGCGTGCTACAGTTCTGCACTCACCGCTATTATTAATCCCATTAAGGGGCCACGGGCTATCCCAAAATCGACGAATTCAACCGTTGCTTCCCTTTTTTCCATTTCTTCCTGCTTTATTTGTTGCTTTCGTTCGTTCTTTCATGTTGTTTCTTGCTTTTGTTTGCGGATTCGGTAACTCGAAACGGAATAGCGATCGCTCCGAGTGAACTGGTTCGTTTACGAGAGTGGTCGATTTGTAGAGCAACGCGTTCCGAGCTTTCTCTTTTCGCAGTTTTGTTAGCCGGTGTTGCTCGTGAATTGTTTAACCTGTTGCCTTGCTGTTCTTTCGAGAACGTATTTTGGGATTAACGCTGCAACCGCTGATCCATACTTTCTAACTAAACGCTGTGTGCACGTGATTCTAATCCAAGTAGATCCGAATTGTGTGATCAGAGTAACAATTAACTTTGATTTCACCAAAAACTTGTACGTTTTCAGTATTTGCATTCTGTTTATGTACAATTAGTCCGAACCTCGTCGCTCTAACGTGTTTGGTATTTTTAATATTAAAAGAGTCGTTGATAGTCGATTAAAAGCTTGTTTTCTCTGTGAGAGTAACAGCGAATTCTACTGAGAAAATTAAGCTGTCAAAAATATATGAGAAAACGTTAGAGCTATCTTATCGAGGGGAAGCTATCCCATAGTTAGTTTCAATAGAGTTCATTTTTCAGGTTTCGTTGGAAAACGAACGAGAAGCAGATTGGAAACAATTTATATTTCTGCTTGCACTTTGGTCAGTCGACGGTAAGGATTAATTCAACCTCTGCTGACGCCACTTGGAATACTGCCGACTCGACAGTATTTTGTCCGTTGCAAAATAGTATTAACCAATTTCGCGTTTCCCCTTGAACGCTGCGAATTCATTTCGACCACCGTAATATCCCACGCGGTTAATAAATATCACCTTTCGTACAAAGATTGATATCTGTTACTTGCCAAAAAGATATTTCACAAATACCGCAAAGATATCAGTATAAAGTAAAATATAAAGAGCGGTATCCAATAGGGAACAGGATTGAGAGCATCGAGGCCGTGATTTAAGTAGAACGAATCAACTGATGTGACACAATTTGCACATTTTCGTCATCGATCTCGAACATCCTCGTTATTCCTTCGGCGAAGGCTGGCTGAATGTAAATAATTGCATCGTGCGTAGGGTGACGGCCTTATTTGATTTACGACATTTTATTTGATGCACACGCTTCTTGTTTAATGGTTTGAATTTTTCTTAACATCTCTTTTTCTGTATGCCAAATTGATCGAAGTATCTCGTTTAGAAGGAGTGAGGGTGAAAATAGATCAGAATTTATATTATATTAGGGTCGTCTTTTATTATAGATGTTTCCGGTCATCGCGAAAATTTGTAAGTTCTTGGAATCATACTTTCATAACGCGCGTCTCACACGCATATATTCATATACACTGTCTGTAACTGTCTGCCTGCGGTTGGTTAACGGAAGGAATGTAGGTTTGGTTGGTTTACACTGTAATAAGATCACCTTCCGGGTCACAACCTTAAAATAGTCGGAATGATTGTATCTACAAATCGGTCATTTACATTTACAGATTAGAAGCGCAGCGAGCAAAATATATCTCGTAGGCAATTTTCCAATCACGCATAGTACTCGCAATCATCCTTATTATTCGATTTTCATTCACTCTCGCGCTCCACGAGATTCCAGAGTATACCAGAATGCATCTTCGCGAAGCATTAAACATGCCTACGTACTAATAGATAATTGCGATCTCTACCAACTATTTATATACTTATACCAAATCTGTTGTAGCTTTTATGCACACTTTTAGATTGGTTTGAAATCTTACCGATAGGTATACAGTCATCATAGCCGGCTTCCATTACAACGATAATGAAAACTCAAGATGCTTCGTACAACACGGATAATATATTCATAAAAGATGTATACATATGCTCGAACTCTTTCACGAGTCACTGTATACATGTCTCTACCTCTTGCACATCTATTTATGTACATATTCATTACGTTCTTCACTCCTTACACCGTCCCAAAGTAAGCCTTTTCCAAGTATCCCCTTGGATAGCGATAATATCGCTATAACGTGCATTGGTAACGCGTCTCTTAATCACGCGAGATCGCATCGTAAACGTAAACGCGTAGATGCTATAACATCCAGCTGATCGAGGCTCGCTTCACGTCGATCGTAAAATATAAGTTACGCGAAGGATAGCTCCATAAATTGATTAATTGGACAGGAGCTTTCAGCCATTCTCGATTCCATCGATTTATCGACGGCACGCCGATACAGTTCTCCGTTTCACCGTACCCTGAAACTTTATCGGCCTTAAAAATGAAATTCTCCGTCTCCCTTTCTTTCTCTTTTCCGTCCTTTCTCCGATCTAGTTCTGCTGGTAACTTCCGCGACGTTTAACCTGCGTATATCCTTCGCGGTGTTTATTAGCGGTCATATACACGTCCTTTGACAGAGAGAGATAGAGATAGAGATAGAGAGAGGGGGAGAGGGAGGGAGGGAGAGAGAGAGAGAGAGAGAGAGAGGGAACGAACCGTTGATGCACGTGGCTGTCGTCAACGTGACTTTCTAAAATCGTTAAGGGATAAATGTGCGTGCCGAATCGGGCATTGTCCACGATACGGCTGTTCGCGTACAGTTACCTAAGGCTACCGGTGAAGGAAAGTCGAGAGAGCTCGATTTACTCTCTCGACTGCATTCTTAAACGTATTTCGTAGGAACGTATGGAAGCATTTCCAAACTCCGTGGATCCCCGCGTTGATTTATCGGCAGTGGTTAAGGGATAGAACCTGGTAACTGCTTGAGCGGTTTAAGTACTCACTCCTGATAAAAGTTGATCGTCTGGTTACTGATTTCGTTTATATAACGGGCGAGGAACCGTTACATTGTAAAATGTAAAACTATGCAATGTAGAAACGAATGTATTATACGATAAACATAGTCATATTATTATGTTATGTTTGATATTATGCTGATTAATGGTAATTAAATAATGTTATTGTGGTTAAACTGCGGATATTTATAAAAATGTGAATTGGCATAAATATTCATTGAGTAGTGATGATATAGAGGGAAGCCTCGCATCAGAAAGCTGCGAAAAATATTTAATACGCAGTAGCTCGCGGAAAGATCGAATTAAATTTGTTAAACAATATGGATAGAAAGATTATTTTTCCATATTTTATTTCCTTCGCTTTGACGCCCGTGATAAATTCCGATAACAAGAATATTCATTCTATACGACGAGAAATATCATTTGAGATAAATTGATCGATTTTATCCTAAACGTCTGTGACACGAATTCAATCCTTTTCACAATGTGTTGATTAAGTGGAGTTTTGGAGCGTTTATTCGTGTCGACGGAGCGAGAAATTTTTAGTATTTTGTGAATTAAATGGACGATCTTCGCTCGTCAAGGCAAACAGGACCAATTACCGCCAACGTTATTTCCATTGAATTTCTTGTTTATTTTTCGTCGACTTTATAAAGTTTATACTGCGCTTTACGTTTATAATATTAAACACGACAAGAGGGGAAATTTTGAAAATGTTGATTGCCATCCCAACTTTTCCAAACGAATTGGATAATTCTAAATCGAAACAATCTATATAGATCGTTCGTTTCTCGATCATCACGATTAAATTCATATGTTCTCCATTAGATAAATTACGCACGAATTACAATAGGATGTATAAGAAAGATCTTCTCAGCAAAGAAGATCCCTCATTCTGCAAATTGTGCGAAGTTGCGCTAACAACGATACACATTATCTTGCACTCCAGGAAGCATATTTCCTTAAGCACAAAAAATTAATAAAAGACACAAGACTGTTGCAAGAATTGCTGCAATATTTAAGTCACAAATTACGTAGCAAATTGTAAAATTTGTTTTCTCTTTACGTTGCTAATAACCTAAATAATACGGCGGTAAATACGAGCATAAATAACAAGATTTAGAAGAAATCGGTGATCTTTAAAACTTGTTGAGAATGATTCAAATTTGTGAAGAATTTGTTACGACAGATATAAGTCTTAGTCAAAGCGCATCCAAAAGTCATATCTGATCTATGAAAGTTCGACCTACTTGATCCCAAATTCATGAGTTCGCATGTGACTGTTCTCGGAACCGAGAAATCCAGTAGGGATGACTCTAGATTTGTTAGACTTTGCATCGGTGATCCTAAACCAACGAAATTTCGCTTAAAAGAATCATAGCGCTATACATCCGGATTTGCGTCCCGTTACGTGGGATTGCACTGACAATAGTGGCGTGTGAAAGCGGTCGCCACGAGTCGAATTGTTATCTGTAGCTTGTACCTGCTGTCGTAATGGAGTACCCACGGTGCACGTGGTTCAGACGCTGGCGTATAAAAGGCGGCCGATTTAAAGTGGTCATTTAATTTTATCTTAAGATCGCTGGCTCGTACAACGGATTTCCCTTTACGGAGTAAAGTCTTTGTTGAAATTGGAGGCGTATTGCTTACGATTGTCCCACTTTTTCGACATAGTCGTGAGCGAGGTATTCATAGCTATTATTTGAATAGAATACAAAGCATCGTATCGTTTCATGTAATCAAGAATACATTTTAATATAATGTACATTTCGTATCCAGAATAATTCCGTTTGTTACCTCTTGGTAACAAAGGAAAAAAGAAAAGAAATACTTGAACAAAAATACGAATGCTCGAGCATTTTTCGTCACGAATGACCCCGATATAAATAGCTAGCCTGTAAATCGTTGCGGTTCTCCCGCGATTGCATCCCACACCCATTATCATTATCATCATCTGCCGTCACTGTCATCAACCTGTTCGTATCGTAATAGCTCGTACCCAACATCGTTCCCATTACACTTTTTCTCCTCTTTATTCTTGCGAACGTAATCCCTCCGTTTGCTCTTTTCCCTGTGATCGTTTTGGCTTTCTTTGCGCGCGTCATTCCTCTTCCCTTTCAATTTCAATAGCTCGCTGCTTCTAGTCCTTCGATTCCATTTCCGCGTCTCCAATCAGCGATTTACCCAAGTGGAACGCGATATACCATCGCTTAATCATCTCTCGCTCTCTGTTTCCCTTTCTTCGTTGCTTCCTTTTTCTTCCCCGTCCCGTTCGTCGTTTCCTCCTGTTTCATCCACTTTCTCCACGAGGTATCGTTCCATTTCGGTCTGATTTTTCCTTCTTCTTCCCTCGTTCCCCTCCTACAGTTTTCTCTCCAACACCAAGGACTCGACTAACTGGATGTTGCCTCCTTAGCCTCAGCTTCTGGCGCGGAACTTCCATTTAATTAACCGGCAGCTCGTGCCGCGATACTTCACTATCGTCTCTCGTCGCTTATCCTCCTTCATCTTCAAGTCGACGAGAAAGTTTGGGTTGGGGCTCTTTCTTTCTCTCTCTCTCTCTTCCCCTCCCTCTCTTGCTGTCTTTCCCCCCTTCTTTTTATATCACTGATGTTCTTGGCGAACTCCGACGCTTATAGTTTGTTACTATGCGTGCACGTAAATCCGTTCTTGCGATACTTTATCCAACAGATACGCGCTGTTTACCGTGTATTCGCGAGATACGAGTTAGTCCTTCGAGAAATGTTGAGATTATTATTCAGTTATTTGAAACGCTACTGCATTTTTAGGTAATGCATAATCTACTCGCACTTTGGCTAGGGAAGTTTGGTTAAAAGTAGCGTAGGATAATTTTTGTATCTTCGTAACGATTGAAATAATTGGTATCATGTGGTGATTTGTTCGATTTATTTAATTTGTATGCGGATAACAGAATAGAATCGTTATCTTATAAACAGCGGCATTGTTTCTTCCGATCGTCGTCGAAAGTACCAGCGTCGTTAATTCCAATCATACATACGTCAGAATGGTTTGAGATAACCTCGTTCTATCTCGTCACACTAGTAGCTATCTTAATAATAGCCGCCTCGTTTTCGAACTTAGACAATGCGACATCGATTTCCCAACTAATTCCGCGCGTCGATACTCTCTAAACGGTATTCCTGTATCATCATGCCAGAACTTTCGTTTCCCGTGAAACTAAGCGTTTAAAGTTTCTAAAAGTTCGATCCTTGGTATATAAATTCATCCTATTTATGTGTTTGTGTTATTCACCTGCTGCAGAGATAAATTTATTACGATCAGAGGGAGACAAATATACCTTATTTTTTCAAGTGAAATAATATAACGATAGGACCAAGAATTAGATTTCGGATTAAATTTTGATCAATAACTAAACGCGCATATTTGTAGCTATAGTCTATCGACATTAAATAATCAAATTGAGTCAGTTAATACATCCAATGAATAATTTTCATCGTGTTAAATGCGGTGAAAATTAATAAATCAAAATCATCCCTTGTTCAACCTGTATTTAGTCGATCGAATACATCGCGAGATACTCCATAGGCCGTTTCGTAAAGCGATTAAAAATCTTTCGTCGCCGAAACTCTCGGTTCGTACCTGAAGGGTGAGGCGAATATCGAATTCCGTTTGACCCATCAACGCCAGGAGCGAAGGGGTATTAACGACTGACCTCGGTCGAATGGAGAAATAACGAGGTAACCAGGACGCATCGGCATCAGTAACCCCATAACGGGATGTATCGCTCTTTTTCACCCTTTTCTTTCTCTTGTGTCCTGTAAACCTATCATCATTAACCTTCAGTATACTTTCTGTGTGCTTTTTTCTCTTCCATTTCTTTTCTATGCTCTTTGCGCCATATGCTTGACGCCTTTTACCGGATTATAATTTTATTTGACCTATAATTTTAATTTACCTCTTATCGTTCATCTTGTTGCACGAAATTATTTATTTAGGAAC
The DNA here is from genome assembly GCF_051014615.1 of Bombus vancouverensis nearcticus. Lineage (NCBI taxonomy): Eukaryota > Metazoa > Arthropoda > Insecta > Hymenoptera > Apidae > Bombus > Bombus vancouverensis. The sequence goes on from NC_134920.1 coordinate 1,592,374, forward strand.
TACTTTATTTGGTAACAGTAAAATCCCATTATAGATGAAACAAAAAGATAAAAGAACATAAAACGCGTTGTGAAGCATTGATTGATTACAGAAATTTTACATGCAAGTGTAGGCATGGAAACTACTACCAATATATCGATGTTCTTCAGGATCAATTAACCTTGGCTGCCATATGGATCGCGTATGATTCTTAAGTACCTATAGAAAGGTTAGTTACGATAGATAATGTTGTACGAAGCTCGTATTATGTTTGGTAACCGGAACTGTCCGATTGTTTGATATTTCTGGAGGTAACAGTTAGCACCGCGATACAGTAGGCATTAAAGTGTTTACATAGGTACCATCTAGGAACAGGTTACGGTGTTGGTACGAGTAATTTGAAGCCGATCTAGCGTTATAGATCCTCGACCAACCGACTATAATAGCCTGTAAACGTTATAATCGAGGATGATTAGTAACAAACTGCTAAGTCTAATACTGTCTCACGCACACGATACTGTCTCACACGTACGATCCATATTCATATTCAACTTAGCATCACGCTGAAGAACCAAACATTATCTTAATTCATTCGAGTGTTTTTCTATGTTGTTACTTCAGCAACACCAATCTTTGGATATATTCTGCGCGATCATAAATCAGAACGTTAAAGAGGGACAGCCATTGGTATAGTCACTTGTAGGACCGTTCCATAGAAACACGTATATCTCTTTAAATCTTGCACTGCAAGAATGATACATCACACACCGACGATGACGATAATACAGTAGACCGGCTGTCGTAAAACACATATGGGATATTTATAGGATTAATTTCTATCTGCATAGGCGATGTCATTTTGTAGAGGTTTGCGAATCTGGGAGCAAAACACACGAAATATGAATAAGATAGGAAAAAGGATTCGTCAACTGGTTCATTGATACCAGTATATTTCTAGCGTAAAACGAAATCCTCTATAACAACCCTGAAATGACGATTTTTGTACACGAGCCTTCTTCACCCTTTTGATGTTCAATCAAACCTATAATATGCTACATACTATGTAACATGCTCGTATCTTGGTAGAAATGACAGCGTCATGAATGATACACGGTTTCTCAAAGAGTCCCCAGCTTACGAACGTTACGAGGAGTTCGTTGAGCCGTAAAATGTTCAAGATTCCTCTCGAAACGCGATTTCAACTGCCGATTCGCGGAACACGGTGAAATTCCAATGCATCGTGCTCGATAAAACGTATTCGAGTAGTTCGGGTCGTAGAAAAATTCCTGGGGAAACCGCGATGGTACACGTTCGTTCTCGAGAGAACCAGACTCTGAGAATAAAGGGGAACGTTCTTGCTGTAACCAGTCGCTGAAATAACGACGAGCAGTTGGTGCTCGCGCGTGTTAAGGTCCAAAAGTCGTCGGGCTGTTAACGGCTGCTCTTACGCAATTTCCTTCTTCCTCATTTTTCCATGGCGGCTGTTTTTCCTCGGCTGTTCGTGTCGGTTGGACAGACGAGCCCAGCGAGCGAGAACGCGGCTCTGGCTACGTTCAAACAGTGGATAAATATAGACCGACCACTGAGTACCTCACGGACGACGATGAACAGGCTCCCTGGTTGCGCGCATACCGTAATTATACGACAATTAGAAAGCAAGGACACACTTCGCACCGGCGTTGCCAACGACGCTAGTAGCGTCGACGACTCGTTGCTAGACGCATCAGAGAGATGCGTCGTTCTCTCCTATAGGTAGCCTTTCTCTTCCCTTTGCTGCCTGTCTGCGTTGCAGTATCCCCCTGTTTCGCGTCTACCTCTCGTACTCTGTGCGTGTCTCTTCGTTTCTCTTCTTCCGATTGTTTAACGAGCTTTCATGGAATTCAAGGAAAACCATTTACCAGCAAACAGTAGCGCTAATGCCATCAAAAGTAGCGGAGTGCGGCCTTTGCTACACGATAATGGTCGATGCTCGTAACTTTGATGACAGCCTGGTTAATGCAGTCGACACGATGACTTTGTTAAAAGATCGCGACCGCGACCCACTAAAAGTGCTAAAGCGTTTATTATACGTGTATCGATTCTCGTAGCGTATGAAAGGCAGGTCCAATAAATTTTCGACGAATTTCCTGCCGGAGTATGGAGATATTATAATTGGGAGACATTCATGGTTTAATTAGCGCGTTGTAATTACCTGATAGGAACGAGTGGACCTGCTCTGGATACATAGAAGCGTGGTGGTATTTAATAATCGAATTGTATTAATTGGCGGATTTACAAGGAAAACGACAAACTCTTAAAATATTGCATATCTTAATAATTATATCTTTTCAATTGCACAACTTCGCTTATCGATTGTTATTGTTTCCATTTGCAATGATGTCATATTTAAAATACGCCTGTTTAATCATAAACTGGCATTAAAATAACTAAATCAACACGAGTGTACTTATCTTGCTTTTATCTTGTAATTTTCACTTGGAAAATTCGTCGCGTCAACGGAGGTTCATTTCGTCGTCACCGAGACAACTTTCTCTTCAAAATTTATCGTCTGTCGCAATAAATAGCAAAGAATAAAACGAAGTGGTGGAAAATTGAAACAGATTTTCGGCATAATCGGGTGACTGCTCCCGTAGGAACGTGCGAAGTATTTGGAAATATGTATTAGGTTGTCCGAGAAGTTTCTTTCGTTTTATAAGGAAATAGCAGACTTGCAATGTTTTTTGTTCTATATTAGTTTATTGAATTATACATGAACATAATAATAGAAATATAACGAAATAGATCATACCTAATTCAATAAAATAATATAAAATAGAAATTGTTGCTTATCTATTATCACCTTATGAACCGAAAGAAACTTTTCGGACAACCTAATATTAAGTATAGAAGTTGAATACGGCGTTGTTAGTATTGTTCGTGGCGCTTCCAACGCAATACAGTCGTTTCTCGGTGGATCGTCGATTTATAGTTATTTTTACCGTTGCATCATGCAGCCGTGACGTTACGAATTTCGCGTAGCGTGCACAGGATCGTGATTCATCAAGGCCGACATTGCACGGATTAATTTGTACCCTCGAACACGGATTCGTGCGTCTTACGACGTGTTTTAACATTACATTCATTCATCGAGGGTAATTAAGTGTCTGATTCGGAATTACTATTTAGCTACGTAAACTAGGAGAATGATACGCTTCGTCATAAACGTCGGGGACTTGAAACTACTCAAACTCTGTTTTTAGTCGACGTTCTGAACATGTAATGTCAAATTCCTTTATCTCAATTCTTGGATTTATCTCTTTAATTTGATTCTTCGTTAATATCAGCTTATTAGTATTAATTGGCGACATCAAATGAATTTAATTTTTCGTTTCGTACTCCAGTTAGTCGGTTAGCTTCGTTGCTGGAATAAATATCTAACGAATGGAATATGGAATATGGAATATGGAATATGGATTGCAACAAAGCGGTTAATTGTGTTTGTATCGATATTGTATAATATTGATGTACGGGTGATTACCGAAAACAGAATTACTGGATGGGAGCAGTGGGTTTCGTACGTTCGCGGTTAATTTATCGGTGAAAATCGATCGGTTGAAATTTTAATGCGTCGCCAGGAAAGGCGAAGAGAGTAGTTTTCGCGGCAGCGTGCGACCCGGTATCGTCGATTAATTATTTTATATCGTCGCGCACCGGGCCACGAAATTCCCTCGTGTTCAAATATCTCGGCCAGAAATTAAACTTCGGTTTCGCGGAATTACGCGGACCCGTCCCTCGTCACGACGGAGGCACGAATTCAATTTTTATCCCGAGTTAAAACAACGTTATCGTTCCCACAGAACGTGGCAAGCGTTCAACTCGAATTCATTCGTGATTTCGAACAGCTCTTTTCATTATTCACAACAGCCGGGAATCGTTTCGAGTCCCACTTGTGATTTCCTGCCTCGGCGTCGTTGCTCGGCCATCGATATCGATAAAGCGATTACACCCGTTGCTTATGGGATTGCGTTATGGGATTACATGGCAGAGTCATTCAAAATGATAGATTTCTTTCGCCGATAATCCTGATACTCGGTTTTGCAAGTTCAACGACACTGACGTTTCATCGATTGTCCAAGATTACGATGATAAAACGATAAGCCGTTTGAATCGTCATCGATATTTTTTATTATTACAAATTATCCTGAAATTGATTTTTCTTTTTTTTTTGTGAACGAAGATTTCTATGTATTACGAAGTAAAAGAGAAGATACGATCTGTTTGCGAAATGTTAGAACGGTCCGCGCGGATACGAGATAATCGTATCGATCGGTATGCAATATGCAAGGATTGGGCCCGTGTATGCCAGGGTTACGCTCAAATATTTAGCGAGATTCCATCGCATGCTCGTTTTCTGTATCCCGCGATATTTTCACCAGGAACCGTTTAAAGATCCTGACGTGTATGCTGCTCCAACAAAGAGGTGTTTAACGCGTGACGAGGTTACAGAGAGAGCGAGTTTTCACAGATGTTCCGGGTCAGCCAACAGCGAAGGGAAATAATCGGTTGAGCAGAAATTGCTAAAAGCGGCGACGAGTGAGAGAGAGAGAGAGAGAGAACGTTTTCTCTCATTCTGTCCGAATACACTGAGATAGCGATCCTTCCGCGGTACCCTAATTAAATTGAATCACGAAATACCCAGAGCAGGAAATACCCAATGAAGACGTACATTAACAAATTAAAGTGCCTCGTCGTTCGAGAGATCCCTGGACACTTGCCAGTCTTCGTCTGAATGCTAGTAAAAACCGGCTTCTCCTTATGAATCCTTCGTTCCGATCGATTACGAACGGAGAAACTGCCCCGTCTTTAGCACGCTTTCTATCCCATCCTCTTCGAACTTACCGTGACGCTCGAAAAATCACCACTCGGTGCGAACGATCGTGCGCTCTTTCGTTCCTCTGGTGGGCGTGAAAATCCACTTTGGTTGTTTTGTCGCTCAGCGACGCACCACTCAAACGCTGACCCGTTTCTAACGGATGTTATCCTGGTTGTTCGGGTTCTGCTTGGCGCCGGTATCGATCGCTTTCGCCCCACCGTTACGCTACTATCCGACGATTTCCCCGATATCGGAGATCTCGGTGAAATTGAGATAAAATATGCGATCTTTCGCGGGACGATGCCGGAGAAACGGCGCAGTGTTTAATTTTCTCTCTGCAGTTCCATTCTAGATGAACGAGTAACATCGTGTAGCGAATTGTTCGGACTAGAACAAAGAAAGGCACGTAACGTCGTATGGATATCGATCGTCGAAGTTGTCGTTCGTCCCACGATCTTTCCGTTCTTTGACGTTCTAGCAAAATTTTTCATCGTTCGTAAAAATGCGAAGAGAAAATGGAAAAATGGAGAGCAAACGGGAACCGACGGGATATACAATCCCGTCGTTTGGAAGCATTTCTTTCTTCTTTTTTTTTCTTTTTTTTTTTGAGTTATCGATAAAAGCGTCGCTTAGACGGGAACGTTTTCTGTTCGGGGGAAGAGAATTTCTGGGTATGTTTCGTTCTCGAACGGATACCGATTAAACCGTAAAATGCGAATCACGAGATGCCCAGGCCGCAAATACGTCGACGGCGGGATAAACCGACATCGTCGGTGGGACGAGATGAATCAATAAACCACGGCATCGTGATCCCGCATGCCGAACGTTTACGCGCCCGGCGTCCTGCCACTTTGTCGTTTATTTTCGCTAGCTGCTGAAAAGTTCTGGGAAAATACTCGGTCCTAGCGTATTCTAAAAACGACCCCGTTTCTCCTCCGATTGCTTTCCATTCGATTTTTCTCTTTACGATATTTCTATATTTTTTCCCCCTTCCTTTTCTTTTAGATTTAGTAGACGGTCGTCATCGATACTCGCGTCTCCTCTCCGTCCTGTTTCAGCATCTTTATCCATGAACTTTGAGACGAGTCACGCTCAGAGAATATCATCTGCGCGAGTGGCATCTTTCCTTTTGTTCCATCGTCCCTCGGTCGAGATTAATTGCGCCTCGCGTCGCATAATCAGCCGCGTAACCGTCTACGGATTATGGAAATGCTTTATCGCGTTATACGACCGCGCGTTGCTTACCATTTTACGATTCGACTCGCCGATACGTTATGCTTTCTTATGTAAGTATCCCTGAGCGAGGTTTCAAGGGTGACGACGCGTCAGAGGCGCGTGTAAAATACACGAGTACCGTAACTATATAGCTACCTGCTAAACCTGCACGAGCTCCTGTATTATCCTCGAAGTTTGTGATACGTATATACAGAGTGCTTCAGAAACTTATATCATCCTTTGTTTCATATCTTCTCCATATTCTATCGATTTCAATTAATTTTTATGTCACACCTATGAAACCCATCTGCTTGTTTTCAAATCGTTTTTAACAGGGTATTTGAAAAGGTTGGACAGGGGATTTCGAAGGCTTGACGAAAGCATACGAATATCATCGGTTTGGGAGTATATAATACGTCCATGTAATACACTGTATAAGATACACGGTTGTATTGACCGAATATCCGAAGATCGACGAAAATCGATAAACGTCTGATGGGTGGAGATCTCGAGCTCGAGCGATTCAAAGACGCGTTTGTCGCCGTAAGAATGATTCAGGCAGTTCTCTATCCTCGAAGGGATGCATTCTACCTGCGGCCTGAACGGTATTGACGTTTCTATCGTCACGGTTCACCGGTCCAGACGGCCGTACCACATGAAAGTTAAATTTCAATCGCGACCAGAACCGGACGGAACGGATCTCCGGCATTCGTGTGACCCATTTTGCTGAAAATTTCCGTGCTCCGGCGAAAGGCAGGCTTTTGCTCCAGGTCGAAAGACATCAGAGATCGTGAGTGCCATTAAAGGGTCCTTTCGTGGCTGCAAAGACAGCGAATGTATAGTATACGATCTGCTCAAAGACGATGACGCGACGAACGAGGGAAATTCGCTGCCCGGTATCGTCCTCTCAGTCGCGTTTTACAGCTTTTGCTCCGTAAAAGCGTTCTCTCGTGGGCGGAAGCGAAACGGCTGTAAACTTAGCCGTCACGCAACTTCTGGCACTGCAGTTTTCAGCTTTTAGCTTCCGATGCTTCCCGATAATGATTCCCTTGGTTGATAGAATGGCAGCGTCTTAGCGATTAATTCATTTGCAACGAATGACGTGTTCACCGTTTGTACGTCAAGGATTAGCTGATAATTTTCGGGTACAATTGCGTCACATTCGTACATAGCAGAGTCTTCCTTTGCTTTTATTCGTTGCAATAGACATATATTCATTCAAACAGATACATTACGTCCTCGATTTTTGCTTTTCCTGCTTACTGGACAAAACGGATAAACTCGTCCTTTCTCATCCGTTTACTCGGCTATTTTCGCCGCTTGACATTGCTTTGAACTTAATAATTTATTTATCCAAGCATTCACGATTGAATGTATCGTTACATCTCAATTATAACTCACGTTGCAACCGATCTAGTTAAAAATAATTCGTCTTTGCCCATTTCGTATTTCACATTTGACGAGTGTATATTTCGGTTCATATGGTTCAACGTTGTAGCTTGGATTGTTTCTAAGTTTCTTATTTCCCCGTTTAACGAGAGAAATCGCAGGAAGCCATTCCTGTTCTGCGTTCTTCAACTTCTCAAAACGTTTTCATTAGCTACACGAGATGTTAACACGACTGACACGCAACTTTAACTACATGCGATACTAAAACGTCTGCGATATAATTTCCAAGGCAAGATGCTGGATTTCCTTGGAATTTCGTCTGGATCTATTTGTTTTCAATTAATCTCGTTCGCTAGATTATCCGCGGCAAGAGTCGAACGTTTAGTCCAAAGATTAATATCTACAAATAGCTGTTATTTGGTCGTGAACGAGAAAATTCCCGTTTAATAAGAAGTGACGTCACTGAAAATGACGCGAACCCACGAAGGTGTACACATCTTTCAAAGGAAAGAACATAAATACCGTTCTCATCTTTTGAAGATTTCTCATTCCACGCATCGTTCCCGCGTTACTCTGACGTATGACTTCTTTCAAATACTTGAACCCTGTGTTGCCTTTCCAAACATCCTCTGTCATTCTCCGATCACGTATATAGAGTGACATAAAGATAACGCTGCTCGACGTTTAATATCATATATTACATTTTTGTGACTTGTTATCATCGTGGGATCTTGCTACCTTCCCTGGCAATCTCCTTACATGATTTTTCCGTCGTTCGTTGTACCTACACGCGTGCATACGCTGCTCGAAGAAAATGTTTCAAAACAAATGGCTCGATTCCAGCTAATGAATTAGAAGCGACAAGGTCCTGTTTACTTGATAGATTCATGTACAGAGTATCGCGAAATATGTGGCTGACGTTGTTCCATAAAAGAATTCGTGCGCAAGACTTTCCAAGGTCGAGTTTTATCTTACGAGTTATAAAGAATTTAATTTTATCCTAGATGTATGTACATCGAACAAACATATATCACGAAAAAAGTAAACAAACACAAACAGCAAATATAAAGATTAACGTGATACGGAAAACGATCCTATAATTGTTTTTCATTGTGTATATGTATACATATCACAAAAGAGGAACTCTTACTGGAAAATGATTGGAAGGAAAACAAGCTTGCGAACAGCGAAGAGAGACGCTCGTATAGTCGCGGATAGGCGCGAGTACGCGATAGAGTTGGGCGAGGAATGTCTGTGATACCGGGGGGATCGATAATACCCAGCAACGTGCCGGTCGACGTGATGCACACGTATATACGCGCAGATGCACCGCTCTGCTAGAGGGCCACACGTTGCACACGTGTGTGTACGTGTTTCAGCCCGTGTGGAAGAGAAATGTACGAACGTGCCGCTACGTAGGCAGACATCGGCGCGGCGTCGAGAGAGTTAAAACAAAGTGTACGAGGCTGGTTGCATCGGTTTTGCACGCTTCCTCGATTCAATCCCTCTCTTTCACCCATTCTGTTCCTCTCCTCCTTTCGTTCACTACCCCTCTTCATCGTTTCCGCTCACGCGGTTTCGTACTCTTCTTTTCGTCGCGCGTTATCGACTCACGCGTGTCACGAGCTCGGCTTCGCTCGTTAAAGCTTGATTGGCAGCGTGACGCGACGAGTTATTAAAGAGATACGAGATAATCGCGTGCCCTCCACTCGCTGCAACCTATCGAAAGCGTTCCAGGTATGTAAGTATGCCTTGCGCGTGCGTGATGCGTGAGATTCGATAAAAGCGGTCGATTTTAGAGGTCGATGTAGACAAGATACACACCTACTCACATAATGGTATCGCAAAGCTTGCTTTTGTTGGTCAGAAATAATTTCGTAGATCTAATTTACGGAGAAAATTCCTTTTTAAGTAAGTTAATCTCAAACGTGATACAAATATTTGTTATAAGATAAGATTTCGTAGCGTTTCCTTTACAAAGTTTTCTTTTGTTTCGAACGATCTGTTAGCTATAATTTACGAAACAAAGGTGCCTTTATTTAGAAGTTATAAGATAACTATTCATATATTGCATAAAGCTTTGACGGAAAGATTCGAGAAGACGAATAAAACGGCAAACGACGAGATTAAAATAAATATTTTCAGTTAAACGAACGATACTTTGGTAAGAAATATACGTAGCACCTAGAGAGGAAGAAAATGCGTAAACACAGCAGTATTTCAGACTCAATCCGAAGAAATAAGAAAACGAAACTCACTGCTGAGAAATATAATTCTTGAATTATGAATTGTTTCATGCCGCGATCAGGCGTACTCAGTTATCTTTGGGTTTGTTCGTTTATATTTATGGATTGTCTATTTACAGTTTCATTCTGCTTGTTTATCCTTTCCACTTTTTCATTTAGATACGACGTATTTATATCCAACTTATTTTCATTTTATAATATTCGAAGCATAATGAAACAACGTTCCTGGCATATTACTGAGAAGTAGTACTTTGCAAGTAGGATCGCGTTGATTCGAAACGAGCAAACGAAGCAGCAGGAGGCGTATAATACGGATGTAAACGCGTCTTTTATCGTCGAGTTAATTGGCTGTGCAGAATCGAAACACGGAAGCACGCCCGGAGGAAGGTAAATTAATCGGGTTCCGAATTTCCTCGAGGCTTGTGCTATTATCCAATGAGATACGACTGCACGAAGAACCGGACTAAAATTCGCAGTAAAATTGGTGACGTGGCGTATAACGTGTTCCGCGAAAAAGTTTACAAATGTACATTGTGCGAACTAACATTGTATAATATTTGGCTATCCGAGTAATTATACGTATTTTTATCGGATAAAATTACCCTGTTATGACGATAACGAAGGTTATTGATTTCTATTGCACCTTACCCTACTTACATAAATAATTTTTATAAGTAAATAAAATTGTAATTAAGAATTTCTAATTAAGAATCCTTAAGGACGTAGAAACTTAAAAAGACAAAAGTAAAAATTGGGTAATGGTCAGAATCATGACATTTTCCCGGTCAGGCAGCCGTTTTAAAACATTGTGTGGCACAAACGGTTCCAAGTCTAAAATTGGATATCATACGTAGTCGAAAAAGCAAGATTAGGCTTCGGGTATGTGAACTACGAGGGAGAGGATGTTGTTAGTCACATTCACGACCGGCCAGAGAATGACGACGCAGTTTAGCTGCCAGGACGTTACTTTGGATTTATTGCGTCCCCAGTCGGGGACTCTCTACTGGCCGAACGGTCGACGATGATGACACGATTCTGTTCGTTTTGTTGGTTATCAGGTATTCAAGGGAAATTTCGCCGAAGCAATGATCAGTCTTCTTTGAAAGCAATTGCTTGTCTCTGGGCCACCAATTACTTTACCCTTTTAAAGATTTTTCTCATTTTTCATATACTTCTCAACTTCATTATATTAATTTACAATCGATATTTGATTTTTAAGAAAGAAACGGCCTACTTTCACAACCGAACTTATCACAGTTAGATGACACAAATAACAATTGAATTAACGACAGATATAAAAATTGAGAAAGATAACATTTGTATCATCACTGTTCTTTTCTTTTCGCTTTATGGAGTCGATCATTGTATCTTCCAAGTATCTCAGTTATAATTCCATTTTATAAACTTTCTTTCATTTTGTAAATTTCATTTATACACTTATTCTGTCTTTTATCTTGCCGTATTTATTCAACATCATCCGACAATCTTCCATTCCAACCACGCACTTTCCCTACCTCTGCCGTCCAGAATAACAAAATTTTGGCTGCGAGCATATTTAAATTTGCCAGCTCAAGGTAGTTTCGCATTCGTCGACCGCACAACGCCAGGCTTTTCCGTTCAGTTTACCGAAATGGATGTTAATTTTCGCCATAAACCTCGTGTAACGACTTGTAATTTCAGGTACACCCGCCAATGTGCCGCAATTCCACACCGGTCCGTTTATACGTTTCCACCTCCCTCGTACTTTCCTTTCTCTCTCTTTCTTCCATCATCGACCGTAGCGGTTTCATCGTTTCTTCCTCTAGCTCGTCTACCTGTCTGTCTCCGTGCTCGTCGTTTTCACTCGCTTGTCGTCGCGACTGGCGTCCTCCGCGCGCACACGCTACCTATTCATCTCGATTATTATACCGACGACGGACGGAGGCGGGATTTCATAAAAGCTCGGTGCAACGAACGCGCTCGCTGACCCGCTTTTATTATTTCCTACACTCTCTCCTTCTTTTCGCGTTCCGTTGTTAATTGCCAGGAGCAACAGGTTCGTCTAGGAGGGTCCGTAGGCGGCCTGTTCGGCCTCTGGTCCTTTCACGGATCTCCTAGATGAACATTCCTGACATCTTCCATTTTTTCATACGAATTTCAGATAAACGTATTATATGTCGCGTGCAATGTTTTCCTTTTATTTTTCTTTTTATATTTTTCATTCTTCTAGCTTCCTTCGCTTTAGTTTAGAGTAGAGTTAGGATTTTTACAATTCATTTGTTGGATAAGCTTAATCGTTTAAATTTAGTTGTAAATAAAGTTCGTGACGGGAGAACATGATGCGTCCAATTTTTCTTGTTATATGACGCGATATTTAAAAGAATTGAAATGTATTTTTCGTTCCTTTTCCGTTGATTTGGAAGTAGCGGAACAGAGTGTTGGATAGATTGCATCGACGGTAACGAATCCTTTGATTGCAAAAGCGATTTATTTAGTCAACCGTATTTTACAATTGAGATCTCAATAGCAATATACATTTCATTGGATACAGCGATTGGATACAACGTAAACGCGGTAAATTTGATTGCCATTGTTACCGTTGCCGGTATTGTTTGATTGATCTTTGATCCATACAATTAGAATTACCCTTTACCAAATTAATATCCCGTGAACGCGATATGTTAACAACGACATAAATATCGAATTAGAAACGTTCCAATATTCCCTTCAAGTTCGTTTCATCCAGATACCGTTTCGCTAGGTATCAATTCTACGTTTCCAACAAGTAAATCCGCCATTGACGTAAGTACCGTCGTATATTCATGCGGATAAAGCCTATGATGCTTTCATATCTACACTGTTACAAGTGTCGCTTATCAACCTCGAAACGAACGTTCCTTATCAAATTTTGGTCTACCAAACAATCGATCGGTATCCTTGTTTCTCGTAGTTTGCAGTTTGCACCGATAAATCCAGTGTCGTTACGATCGAGTTGCCTCGAATCGGTTCCACCCAACGATTTACGTAACAACCGTTTCGCAGTAGCGAACGATTAAAACGATTGGAAGTTTCTGCGAATCTATCCGACAATCTTATCGAACGCCTCGACATAACTCGACTTGAATCGTCGTTACGTTAACGATTTCGAATCGCGAATCGAATACGAGTCGCGAGTTTCCTCTCTCGATGGTTTGGTTAAAAAATGTTCGCTTGTCCCTTTCCTTTCGAGTTTCTTTTCGGAGTTTACGAGCGGAAACTGGGCGCGGTGGTGTTCGAAAATCTCACGTTTCTAATCGACGAAACTTGCAACAATCTAGGATGAACTGATTATCGGTTTCGACGAGAGTTTCTGTCTGTGCGAGATAAGCTTTGGATAAGCGCGGAAAACGAATCGAGCCGGAAAAGGACGGATGGAAACAGAAGGATAAATCTTTAATGCGATTTGGATCGAAGCTGCGTATAATTTAACGAAAGATACGGGCTCACGATTGTACACGGGCGAAGAGTTAACTACAACATGGCGAACAACCGGAACCGAGGTAAACAAAACGCGATTGAATCGTTCAGCGAGGATTAATTTTTTTGCCCTAACTCTCTCTCTCTCTCTCTCTCTCTCTCTTTCTCTCTATTTCTCTCGATGCAACTCTCCCACGTTTTTGGGAACCATTGTTTAATTTGTTCCGCTAAAATATTGGCATTTCCATTGTACTGTCCCTGTGGAATATTGCAATTAATCGAATCATTAAATCAGAGTTATATTTTAATCGGTGGACAAAGAATTTGGTGTCTTTTTATCAATTTGGGGTTTATACTCGTATAAAGATAAGGAAGCAAGATATATAAAACGTACTGTGGATAAAGGAAAGTTTAACTTGTTTGCTAGTTGTGTACGCGAATGTTAGTAACTTTCGTACGAGAAATTTTTCTATCATGCCTATAACATGTAATAACTACTGTGGGACGATGGTTTCTACTTCACCACTGTGCAACGTACTGTTACAAACGCTGTTTCTCTGCAAATTTAAGGAGGAGATCGTTTACGTACACGAATAGGCTACACGAATTAACGTTATTTTGTAAATTGAATAATTGTCTAATGCACACACTGTTAAATTAATGTTGGTAATATTACAAGTGTCGGACCTTCTACTTTTTTCGAGTAGGTAGCTAATTTCGTTGTAAAACCTATTTATCGGATGATCTACACGAAAATTAAACTCATCAACTTCCACTTTTGAAATATTATTAATGTTGCTATTACAATACACGATTGGTATGAAACTTTTCAGAAATCAAAACCCAGAAGTTAACCAGCTACGCTTCTGTGTGGCTCGAATTATGATCTTTTCAAACCGTTTATCTTTTGAACGTTCTTTCGTCCGTCGTTACGCATATAAACGAACGATGAACGAGAAAGAGAAGACTCGAAACCGAGTCGACACTCGCGAAGAAGCGCGATCGCGGTCGACTCGTTCGTTATTCGAGGAAATGAAATCGTAATTAGCAGGCGGTCGATCCGAAATCGTCGTGGTGCACTTTCGCGACGCGATCGACAATGGCGGGAAATGGATTGCCTCAATTTGTCCGATTGAAACTATCCCGACACTATGCTTGGAATTCCTATTAACCTTTCTCGATCTCCGTTTCTCTTTTACCCTCTCATCGTATTCTCCTCTCACCTATGCCGTGTTTTTCTATCTTTCTTTCACTCTGGTTAGTCGAGCTGTTTTCGCTATATCTCCGTCCACCCCCACCTCACGGCAGTTTGGGTCTGCTTCGCCGCGATATTTCATTTGGAACAGCCGGGAGGGGAATCTTAGGCCGATCCTTTAAGGGTCCCCCTTCTCGTGTGTCCCTTCGTTACTTGCATTTATACACGTCGCTTTTACTTGTGCCTCCGGTCTTCTCTCGCTCCTGCTGCCTCGGAATGCGAGCCATTTTTTAGCCGGTAACACGCTGCTTCGTTGATAGTTCCTTCCGGGAGAAATTAGGCTGAACAGTCTGATTTATGCGTTACGCCTTCGTCGAGAGATGATATCGCGATCACGCGCGGATACTCGCGAGACGAGCCTCGAGAAATCGTTTCTTAATGACCGTTTAAACGATGCCGATGTCCTCGAATCAATTTCGTCAGCGCGGTATGACGAACGTGAAATCGAAATTCCCTTTGCTGCAAATGTGCTTGCAGTTACATATCGTGTTAATCTGAGGTAAATATCTAACGTTTACGACGTTTATGAGGTGTAAATGCGAGGTTGAATTTTGAATGACGTACATATCCTGTGTAGGTATGATAGTATGATGTACGCGCGATAGGCCGAAGCAGCGAGTTTGTTTCCGTTGGGGAATTCGTCGGTGAATGAGTTAAAGTTCGTTAGTGATTCCGCCGAGGACCGTTAAAGTTCATTCGAGTTGGCTCGAGTCGGTTTCGAAATGGCTATGGTCCGACGATTGGAAATCCATTAAAATAAAGGTACATTTTGTTGGATGCCTTTAAGTACGAGTGCTACAGGAAGGAACGTGATAAATCGTTCTTCTTGTTTTCTCTAGAAAAGCAGTTCTAAAATTCCACGTATCGTCAAATAATTCTATATTACCTAAACTGTTTTCTCATTCGTTTCATCGATTAAATGTACAATACATATGCTGTAACTATTCTTGCATATTTTATAAATATCGATTAATCTAATCTCATAAATATCTTTATTCTTTAAAAAGTTAATCTATTTTTGCACATAACGGGTGATTTCTCTTCTCAACTTCAGTCGTGTTAAAATACCCTTGTTTGGTCGCCAAGCGATATAAAAATCCGACACAAAGTTATCAAGGTATTTCCTACGCAATTTTCATATTTTTTCAATCTCTGGTATAAAATACAGTTGTTAACGAAAAGACTTGGTTATTTTATCGAAAGTATTGGACGATCTCGTTAATCGTTTAATTCGAATCTAACGCGAAGAAGGTAGAGTCGGTAGCATGATGTATTAATCGTCGAGCAAGTAGAAATCAGTTAGAATAGATCTTGGCATGATATTTCAACTGGAAGACCGGGTCTTTCTTGCCCGTCGCAGGCATTCGCATTTATTACGAGCTTTATTCCGTTGAGCTTCCCGTGATCGGCTATATAACCGACGCAAACACGACCCACCTCGCCTTCATTCACGGCCCGGAAATCAATTATTCATGCAGGATTCCCTTCTCCGGATTCTCGACGGCCGCTTCTTCTTCCACGAACGCGACTCGATTGGATTTGAATCGCTAGAAAGCTGCGTAAAAAATCAAAATAGAGAGAGGAGCGAGTCGAACAACGTGGAGAAGGCAAACGTGGCCGAAGGAAAGATACGTTCGGCCGGATGATCGCTTTCTCCTGACGTTCGCCAATTTACGATTCCCCCTCGAAATTCATCTTCTTCCAAAGAATATTCCGAAAGTTATTCTATACGGAGTTTTATGAAACGTAGAAGAAAAATGACCCATTTTGAGAAAATTTTATACTAAGAATAAAATGGATATGTAGAGCGTATGATTCGATATTTTCGATTAAATCTTCTATCCTTCCGTTCGTAGAACACTAATAATTCACTAATAATTAAGAACTACTAATTCACCTTTTTCCTACACCTCAAACTTTTCTATAGCATTTAAGAAACTCTGGAGGCGATAATTATTATAATTCACTATATTACTGCAATTCTTCCGAATATTATAGTTTTTACAAGTTCGTACTATATTTTATTTTTTACAATGTATTTTAGATCTCACGAATCTTACACGAATACGAAGCTCTGGTCGATCGATCGTTTCGTTGATAATTTAGATTAATTGTCAAATATATGTAGGCAGTAGATGCCCTATTAGTTCTGAATGGCAATGTACGAAACTTTAGAATATATGTGTCTATTGAAAATCGTGTTTCATTGATAGACGAATACAAATACGACAGAAAATTGAGCAAATGTTCGGTAACTGAAGGTAAGAACGAAGCGTAGTGGTCGTGCAGATATTCTTGGGATTCGTTAACGACACACAAGGGTCTCTGCAAGGGAGACGATTCGCTTTGTTCAACGCCAGAGGGTTTTGGATACAGAGGAGTAGCAATGCACGTCGGGATAATGGATGACTCTGGTTGGTAATCCGTCCGCGCTCGTTTCTGCCAGTCGATGACAAGCCAATGGCAGAAAGACGAAAAGAGGGACGGAAATGAGGGGCATAAGCTCTCGGGTCATTGGTTTCCGCTGGAGCGCACTGGTCTCGCACGTGCCAATTCGCGACACAAATTGCCTCTTAACGAACACCCCGCTGAATCAAATCTTGTGTACACTTTGTCGGAGAAACTTGCGAAAAATAGTTGCTATTACTCTTATCTTCGTAGAAATGGCGTATTTAGTTAACTAGTAAATCAAGAAAGATGGGTCATTCACCTTGTCAATACTTCGAAGTTTATTCATCTTTTATCATATTTATCAATTGTTCTCAATTATATTATATTCATATTTGCAAGAATTAAAGCAGATCCGACTAAATATTCGTTTATTAATTTCTGATTCTATGAGAGCAGAAGTTATTAAGATTAAGGAAAAACAGATGGGAAGTCATCATTTTAATTCGATTACTTTCGCATAGAATCACATTACGCAACATATAGTGATGTTATAAATTAGTATTGATTGCATTTGATTTTGTCGTTTCACGCGACAGAAGAAGTGTCGACTTATAGTAACGATATTTCATTTACAAGTAGAAAGCCTTCATACCTGATTCTTCAAAGTCACTCTCTTCCCTAATTACGAACTTTATGACAAATAACTTTTGCCATTCTTTTTGTTCGTAATTCCATGGGACAAACGAATCGATCGACAAAAAGAGAACGATTAAATGGAATTGTAGGATGTACTTGCCGATGACTTTGAACGAGCGATTGATTTTGTACACGATGAAATTAAACCAATTATTGGTTAACAAGTTTCATCGAAGATCACGCGATACCGGTGCACCAGAGGCTCATTTACATTATCGCGCGGACGCTCGGTGTCGGTTCTCGTATCCAATTGACGAATCAATTAACCCGAATTCGAGCGGTGTAACGATTTTGTAGCGGTGAGCGGAGATTTATTGCGTCCTCGGAGCGGTCTGCAATTTTTCATTATTGATACATAGCCCGGCCGAGTTCGCGACAGAGTACAGGACGTTCTCCACTCCGACCAACCCGTGTGCACGGATAGATTTCGGGGATATCGTGTCCGTGTTGCTTCTTTTTCCCTGAACTCGGCGCGATCTCGCTACCGAACATTAATCACCAAAGTTTTCAAGGTTGCGTCCAGCCTCGGAATCCTGTCAGCCGAAACAACATCCGCTAAAACGGATAAAACGTTCCGGACTCGGGGCATTTTATTCTGGACGTGGTTTTCTTCTTTATAAACCATCGTCTTTATTTCTTTACAATATTTACACATAGTTTTATTTAGATTTGATTAGTAATTTAATAATAAAGGACAGCCAAGCTGAAAGTTAATTAGATATTTTTCACATCATTTGGTATATACCATGGGACAGTTGTAACACTATGTCGTCATCGATTCCTACAATGACGGAGAAATTTAAAAACTAATCGCAAGTGGCATTTGATGTTGTAACTACAAGCTAGTTAGCTTTTTATATATTGTACAGAGATTACGAAAGTATATACGAGTTTCAAAAAAATTGGCGATTACGGTGTGTCCATTGCTAACCGATTCCATGTAGGATGATCACGAGCCGGTGCTCATTGTGCAACGCTTCTTTCGTCTCTGATAGTGTTAGTTTCTCACTGCGTAGTAAACCTTTCAACAGCAGTTTGGATGCATTCGGACAGCATTTTCTCATGGATTAAAACGAAATCTTTCATTCTACAAATAAGATAAAGCGGTCAGATTAGCAGTTTTAACATTGTATATCGACGTTTCTTTTCTTTATTCGTTCTTTAAGTGTTTGGTAATCCTTTTTCGCAAGTTCTCATTATCTCGTGGAGACGATGCGATTCAACTTTACTTAAAATTATCGCGAGTAACCGCGGTGGCTGCTCGCCACTGGTCAAATAAATGTTATTAATATTACATTGTGTTCCGCTGAACCATTAATAATCGCGGCTTAAATTAGTTACGCGCGCGCACACGAAATGAATTGGTAAGTTCGTCCGGGGGAAGGGACCGGTAATTAATTTCAACCTCGCATAAGCGACTGTAAATTACGGCCTGGTCAGGTATCGGGGGCAGAAATTTATCGATCGATAAATGTTGTTTTTGCGTATTTTCTCTTCGTAAAGCCACGGGCTGTACGTTCAGGAAAACGATGCACACTCTGTACGAGCATTATTTGCAAGTAATCTGGGAATGTTCCAGCCGAATTAACCGAGGGTTACTTTTATAATCCTACCGAAAGCTGCATCCACAACATAGGGACATAATCCCAACGAAACCACTCCGAATCTCCTTCATTCTCAGAAATCCTTCAGGTCAATTTTCCTTCCCTAAATACCCTTCACAACTGGAAAGCACCGCAGGTCAAATATTTCTCCGAGATAGAATTTTCTGTGTTCTTTCTTATTCACTCTTAAATTGTATAGAAGATAACTGGAAAAACTAATCCATCTATGATTCATAATGGTTTTCTGCTTAGTTAAAAATTTCCTATCTACGGTCCAACCTTTTCTTTCTGTCATTTTCATTTTTCCGATGTAAATCACATATAACAGAAACTTACTTATAGGATATAATACACGGAGAATTTCATATATTTCGAGGCCTTGAAAAACGAAGAAATGCTATAAATAGGATGTTTCTATCGAACAAGATAGCATAGATGTCTGTCATAGATGTATTCGGTTGGAAAGAAGACCCATTGGATATTTTGTACAAATTTGAAGGCGAATTATGCAGATTTTATTTGATATGTATATTGCACCTATATACAATACGCTTCTATGTACTATAGATTTACTGTATATCGTCTCATTTTTCATAGCGGCAGAGACATTTAAAAACTACATGGTCCACAAAATCGAACCCCACAGTAAATCGGTATATATCAACACTTTGCTATAATCGAATATCAAAGCGTAAACCTAACTCAAACCAAAATTAAATAATACCTTACCACCTTAAATCTCCAACCTGCGCGACTATTTCTCCTCTTAGAAGCTTTTTATTATCGGATCCGATGCGACCGATCGAGTAATTCACAGGATTGCCACGATCGTCTTTATCGAGCGGCTTAATTTCCGACGACGTTGGCATTTTGTTGCGTCGCATCGTGGATTCGGTCGATTCAGCTTACCGCAGAATTCCTCGGGATCTTTTATCACGACGTTTACACGACGGAGAGGGCCTTTCTTTTCGGTACGGGGGCGGCAGCGATGTAAGGCTTCTCGGAACGTTGAATCCCCGTACATGTGTTTCAGAATGGTCGTGCTCTCCGCTCGAACGAGCCTCGCCGCCTCTTCCACCGTTTCTCCACCTCCTTTTGCCTTTCCTCCTCATTCTCTCCCTCTCTCTCTCTCTCTCTCTCCCGAAAGAGGCTGTATAGGTTCCTTAGCTGTGCCGACGGGGCGGTATCCTTCCAATTACCGGATGCAAATATTGCCGCGACGAGAGCGCGCGGTTGAAAAGGTTTACCCCGGCCTGAGGACGTCGAAGGCTTTTCACCGGGGCCTCGTTCTTGCCCGGCGATTACGCGGCAATTAACCGATCCGCTCGATTTCGCGAACCTCTCGAGAATGCCGCTCGCGCACCGATCAGGGTCATTAGTCCGCTCGCGCGATTTATTCTTAGGGGCGGCGTCATCAGGCGAAAGATACGTTTGGCCGCCGTCCACCTAATGTACGGAATAGTATGTAATCATTATTGTAAATTGCACTTGACGCTTCAACATGATTTCTTTTTGAAAGTATTTCATCGCTTACCATAGAAATCTTATATGTACGTTCGTTCGTCATTGTGCCAGCCGCTCAAAATTGTTGGCATTATAAAAGAAACGACGATTCCTTTAAATAAATAAATATCATATTTGTGATATTTCTATCTTATGGTATTCGAGCTATTATTAATTACTTTTAAAAATGACACCTATTATTATAATATCCTTGTTTCTTAGAAAAACATACGAAAAAGTTTGTGTCGTGTAAAGAGTAAGAGAACACCAAATTGCTTTTTTCACGTAGATTCTACGATTTTACGAAATTGAAAGCGATCGAAGTATTTGTAATATTATAATAAACGATGGCTCGGTTTTTAATTTCGTGGTTAGCGCGACTGACGTGTTTATATTTAGATATAAAATGTTTATTCTTTTTCAAGCAGGTCCTGATCTAAGGCTCGATCTAAGGTCCAAATACTATTTCACGGCCCTTACTTTCTCTCTCACACGTTCTGCACGAGTGATAAAACTTTCGACCCGTTCTCCGCAATGATAAATCACGTCGTTTGTATCGCTACGGGAAATGGAGTTGAAGAGAGAGAGAAAGGTTGAGTTGTTCGGGCGTTCGACCTTTTATCGTATCGCGTATTTTCAACGATTCGTTCTACGTGAATCAGGTTCGATCGTTTACTGCTCTGCAATCGGCTGCGGCAGTTGAGTATCGTCGTTACGTCGGTTCCGCGATCTCTCATTTGGGGTTGATCGATTTTATTTGGAGGTTTCGGGAGATCGAAATGGATTTTTTTGGTTTTTTGGTCTGGTTTCTATTTCTGGTTTCTATGCGTGTGGAATGTGGATCTCGTTAATAGTATACTTGGAAGAGATTAAAAAGTCAATGACTGTTTACGAGGTCGTAAAATGTTTGTAGCTAGGTAGAAATGTAGAGTTTTCGATGGTTGTGTGCGAGGAATTTTTTGAACGTCAGATTTACTCGATCGTTTGAAGTAGACGGTGCACCGATATGTACTGTAACCGTTACGAACTACCGGTTTCTCCTGTAATAACGCGGAACGAAACCATAGCCACGCTTTTATCGCGAACCATGTACAAATACTCTGCAACACGGATCGTAATATTTTTCTTTTTTCTTTTTCTGCGGCGTGATATCAAATTCGGAAAACCTGTTCCGTTTTCATCGAAGGTATGTTTACAAAATTTTAGAAGACTGTAATAGGATCTTTCGACATCCTTCAAATATTCCAAAATTCTCGCGATACTTTTACCACACATCGGTGCAAAATTTCGAAAAACCTGCAATGTCCTCTCAAAGAAGTATCGTTATATTTATTCGACTCATATCCTATCGATATACATAATATGATGTTTTAATAAGATTTCGAAAGATTCTTCAAGATATCGTCCTACGTGACATTTGTCGGATACACGTGTAAAGAATCGAGTATCGCGCTCCGTTATTTTCACGATCCTTGTGTTCCAAGTAATGCTAACATTAGCCGAGACACGTATCAAAAGCATTCTATGTATCACGGTCGGCGAATCACCGTACGAATCGTGTCGAGAAATCGTTGGAACGCGGCCAATCCGCGTCGGCCCTTTTAGAAGCGACTCCGTCGCGTGCTACGGAAATCGATAGATACTCTGTCGGTTCTTGCGGGCCAAACATTGATTTCGTCTCATCGTATAATTTGCTTCGGCCCCGGGTAAATGCGTCAATGCGAGATACGGGGTTCGCCGAGCTTCTCTCAGTTTCCCCTTGAGTGTCCTCTTTCTCCTGAAAACTGCCTCGTCGTCGAGTTCCCATACCTTTTTTGAGCCAGTCGTTGGAAACACAGATAAATTAGTTAGTTAGTCGACCGACTAAACGGAATGAATTTCTTTCTCTACTCGACTGGTGTCTAGTTTCATTAAGATAATTGACATATTCATACTTCGCATCATATTTACGTCTTGTGAATTTCAGTTCGTGTATACCAGCAGTTTATTAGTGAATTAAATAAATAAGTGAAAAATAGGAAGGATTTGTTTGAGCTAGAATGGCATTAGGGATGTTGCGAGGCATATCTAGATCACGATCGAGAATTATCTTATTTGTTTAAGATTACAGCGCCCGATCATTCTCGATCATGAAAAAATATACCTCGTCACATACTTAACGGTCATCGAGCTTAGGCTTAACCAAACCGTTCGTATTCTTCATTTATTTATTTAGTCTACAAATGCACGTATCCTTTAGTATATTTAAAATATAATTGTCTGTGAGAGGAACTGCTCAAATGCGACGCGAAATATGATCAAATCGATCGTTTCTTTAAATTTAATTATACTAATAATAACGCAATTAGTCTAATCAAATGGATCGTAAAGCGTATCATATGATTCTCAAGCGAAGAGACTATGATGTCATAAGCCAGATGTACAGTTGCAAATACCTCGTACTTTCTTTTTCAAACGCGCTATTTACTGTACTCGATTCAAACGTTACGCTGCGCAATCCATGCTTGCGTTTCCATGTCTTACCTAGAATTAACATTCGAACAATGATCCTCGGTAGCTCGAGCTTCCTAGAACAGGTGAAACCACATTTTCTTCCCCCTCTTTTTCCACGGCGTTACATAAGCACGCGATTCGCGTCCCGATCGACGAGCGCACGGTTTCTCGATGCTTGGGAGAAGTTATCGTGCATGGAAAAAACCCGCGAATACTGTTACAACGATATTCCACGATAAAGACGGAGTCTCTCGCTCTTGGCGGGCTGGAGGCGAACGTAATTTCACGGTGAAAAGTCGCGAGACAGCCAGCCACGACGAATGAAACGACAACGAAGAGGTTCGACCAGGTTGCGGATAAGTTGAACGTCGAGGAAGGGGAAACGGAACTCGGCAGAAGTCGGTCGTAACGACAAATCATAGAGCGAAGCCGGTGCTTATCCTCGGACTGGTCAGCCAGCGGGTCTGTGGCATACAGCCGTTGGCATAAATATGCTTCGTCGTACTCGTGGGTGGCACCAGAGGATCGTGACAGCCTCGAGAAAGAGTCGGGGAAATGCATGCCCGATATGGGATATCCCGTGAACTACAGGGTGTTTCTAATCTTCTCGTCAAAGTACAGAAGCACGATCTGTTGGTCGTAATAACGAATGGAAAAAAGAACAGAATATCATCCGTGTACACGTGTATAGGTCTGTGATAAATAAACTGCGTATGTGTGTATCTATGTATACATAACAAATTTTAGTATGCATAAAATCTCATTCTTGTTTTAAAAAACAAAATGGTCTTTAACGTTTTAGGAAAAACGTATGCTATGTTTTTTAAAACAAGAATGGAATTGGGATATAAAAATTCGAGAATCATAGCAAAGTTAAGCTGCTGCAGTTTGGCAGGAAATAACGCATGCATCCTATGTAATGTGTATTGAAATTTCTGAGGTATTTGAAAAATTGGAATTTGCTTCGAAGAAGTATTAAAATTCAGCTTTCAAGTATTAGAATTCAACTTGAAAAATGCATTTTCAGGCGAATCGTAGATGATTGAAAATAAAAGAGAACGTGGTTGGAAATGGTTTTGTATTCGATACGGTATTACGAAGATAGTTGCGCTAAGATTAGATAGGGAATAGAGGTTTCCGTTGAATATCGATCGCGCTAATACGATGGATTCCAATTTGGATGCCAACGTCGCGTTAAGCTGATCGTTAAGCGGCGTCATCGTCGAAGACCGAGCTCGTGACTTGGCCAAGATTCTCTTTAAGGGTTATTGGTTGGTCGTTGTTAATAAGCTGGTTGACATTGCTTCCTCGCTAATCCCCGAATAGTGTATGTTCGTAAGATCAGAGAAATTCTCCAGCAACTTCAACACCGTCATTGATGTCAATCATGCAAATGTATGACCGTAAAACGAACCTTTCAGAAGTTAATCAACTTCACTTCTTATTAACTTTTTATTTTGATTGCATAAATACACGATTAATATTCGAAATCTCAGAAAGAAGTTCCATTCGTTTATTCGTCGCAAATAAATGATAATAAATGATAAACTAAATTCGGGGATACATTAAAAAAGAAATAGTGTTTGTAAAATCATCAATTTTTCACACTCTCCGATATACAGACTTAATCGATGTGATTTTCGAACGGCGTAAATCGCACAGACGTACAAACGAACGAATTTTCCAATTGAATCTTATCTGTCTTTTCCTAAGTAACTCTGAATGGTAATGATCAAATCATCTTTTCTTTCACGAATAACCATCCACCAACCAGAAAAGTGCTCAAATTATTTCAAAAGCATACAAACTTCCATACTATCCGTGTATTTAGCGCGTGTTCGTCGAATCGTTGATCGCGCATTGAATGCGTTTTTAAATTCCAGCTGGCGACTAAATTGCTGGAAAATTTGTAAGGGAATCGGATGCCTGCCTATGGCTAGATTGGCTCGTGAGAGTGTGGGAGTGTTCGCGCAGAGGCTGGAGAGGACGGGAAGGCGGAGAGAATCAACCAACCATTCCAGGCATACTTTACGTCCGGCTTGATTTGCGACGGGCCCACGATATTAATAGCTTATTCGAGGCGGGAATTGGAGCGAGTATCGCCAGCCTGCCGCTTGCATCGCGCTTGGCCCTATGTTCTGGCTCGCTATCCTCCCCGGTTCGTTCGTCCCCTGCCAGCTTGTGTGTCATCCTTTACTTGTTTACATCTCCCTTTTCCGCGTTTACCCCACACGTTCGTTCATTGTTTTCACACTACCTAACTTCCTGCTAATCGACAGGCTCATCACCTGTGTTTTAATTCCCATTGCACAATTCCTGTCACGCGACCATTTCCTTGCCTCGTTCGAGGCAGAGTACGGTAGGATTCCATGCATTCGAACTTGTCCAGTGAAAAACGGTTTATATAATTGTAATTTATATAATAGGAACTCGCTCTATTCCACTCGTTGTTATTTTTCGTTCGCTTAACAGGAGTTCACGTTCGTGTAAGTGAATTCAACTAGCAAAAGTTCAATTAATCAGGCATTAACTAAAATTTCGTTCCAGTAAATGGAGTTCTACTGTACATCTCCGCGAGAAATTCGACCGTGCATTAATTATAGGCCAGTAAACTATGATTGTATTCCAAGATTAGGAACTAGGAATCTATCGATGACCCGAATAGCTCGGTTGGCACGGCCACTCAGAGATGCCGGTTTATCTGTTCGATCGACTTCGTCGCATATAATTCACAACCTTGATACTCGCTAAAATCATTTGACGTGGTCGTGACGGTTTTCCTTCGTACGAAAAGACCTCTTTCTGGTAAAATAATTTTCTCGCAGGTGTCGCGTTGCACCACGTTTCACGAAGTAATTACAAGTACCTACAGCGTTCTACGTTACAATCTAATCACCGGCCTGGCTTCCTCAGGTGCATGTGTACGTACTCGAAATCGACTCGCGTTTATGCACCACATTCTACTTGAGCGTTGTCGTTCGTTACAGCCCCGGCTGCGTTGCGCTTCATTGCTTTGCAGCGACCGTTGTTAACCAGCACGCTCGTCCATTATCGTCTTCGTCTGCTCGCGCTAACGACCGCTACCCTTTCAAAGGAACGAGGCGCAATCTTCACCCCTCGAAATTCTACGCTGTCCTTGGTTCTGTTCGTTCTGTTTCTCTTTCGTCATTTTTCGTATTACAAAATTTTCTTATCCGAAGTCCAACTTTCGTAAGGTATCCAGGGAATTCGTTCGGAAAGTAACACGTGAAATTAGGTTAATTCTTCGGTGAATTTAGGTTATTATCTTAACACCTTCACCTGTTACTGAACTTTCATTTCATCTTTCCAACAGCTATTTTACTTTTGCTAATGTCCTTTGTCAGAAATTTGTTCTGCACTCGACTTTGTTAGCGATCATTGTTTAAGCAGACAATTAACAAAACTCAATGGACAATAAAAATATCTATAATATCTATCCAAATATCTACACAAGTATTATAGCGACACAGTTCTCTCTTTTCGAGTGTGAAAAGATGCGACAAAAACGAATATTCGATGAAAGCTGAAACGCGACAATTGCGTTTGCAGCACGGTCGAAACAACCAAAAGAACGCAACGTTTGCGTCGGAAACAGCGGAAGTATCAAATAGCTTTTAATAAATAATTTGTTCATTTAGAATGTCGCTCGAAAATATGTCTTGAGAAAATAATTACGCATAAGTATTGTATATACTTGATAATCCTGATCCACATCAGGGTATAAGGGTTAACAGAGATTAATTTAAAGCAATATCCGCAACTTTCGTTGTTTTCTCAAATAGCATCGGTGGTTTCTGTTACAAACAAACGGCAAAATTGTTACGACGTGTTACGCAGATGCGGCGAACTGCCTTCTGCGGTTTTATGGATCTGTTTGTGCAGTATTCGCGCAATGAAAAGTTGCAGTCGTAATGCAACGGGAATCGCGATATCTCGTACTGGTGCAAACTCCACGCGTTGAGAGTGGTTTTTTGATACGTTGAAGGCATATTCACTTTGTAGTATGTTTGTTAGAAATATCTATAGTTCTCTTACTCCTTTATTTAAAATCGTTCGTTCACCAATCGTATGTATTCAATCTGCTAGAGATTCCAGAAATGACTGTCCTCGTTTTTATTATTAACGCCAGAACAGTGACTTCGCTCAGAATATTTCTTTAAAACGATCGTTTATTTATACCTTTTTATAAGATCTTACTGTCGTGATACGATATCTCATGTTTAATTTTGGTTAATAATGCAACGTTTGACTTCGTTAGTGATCTAGAACCAAACATATTATTCACGAGAAATTAAGGTTTCCCTAGAAATATCTGTGTTCAAAACTCCCAAAATATTCTTGAATTTCAAGCAAGCAGATCATATTGAATTTGTCGCTTCATAAATAAAGTTCGATATTTTAGATTTCAGAACTTCGTTAGTTGTATAACGATATTATTTTGCAAATAAAATGTAGAAAATCACGTGCAAATTTAATACGCTACTATCGATCGATGAGAATTACATAGCCTTAACGTAACATTAATCCAGAAATCGTTGGAAAGTCAGTTAGAGCGAAAAGTCAGGTTCTTTTCAGTCGCAATTGATTCGCATCACAATTTTCCCCGGGAAACGCGAGGAAAACGTTGCTAGGAATTGGAACGGACGATATCCACGTAGAAATGTAGTCGGTAACTCTCTTATCGGCTCGGCGACTTCGTAATCGTCTGAGTCGAGGAGTTCAAGGTCGAGAGAGAGGATTGCCAAGTGGTCGTATGTACTACTTCCCGACGCCAGGATCGTAGCTTCCGGCGGAAACGACGTTAAGGCGAGGGTCGCTGGTCGACATTGGAAATCGATCGTCCCTCTAACGGGGCCGAACTGACACGATCGTTCAATCTCTCGAGGAACGATCACGTACAGACCCTTTATATGCTGGCATTGTTTCTCTCGCTTTACACCAACGTAAAAGACGTTCGAAACATTTTCCATCGAACATCGACGATCTCGTCAGCCCATTTCGACGTAGATACTCGAGACTCGACTTAAAAAGTTCAGTTTTTCATTTGTTTTCCGATTTCAACTTTTCGTGTGCATCTCATAAAAGTATATTTTATTTGGAAATAGAATTTTACTTGGGAACAGTTGTTATATTCGATGGTAGGGACATAAAATACATTGATCCGTTTCCAATCCTGCTTCGATAATATTTTAATAACAAGGACACAATTTCAACTGAACAATAGATCGCATTCTTCGTTCCTTCGCGTTCTTCCGCCATGTATCATTTCTAAAAGATAAAAATTCACCGCATCTTGTCAAACGTCAACTAGCCCTAAGTCAAAAGCACTACCGACACATATGGAGGATAGAAGCATTATCTCATAGCGTAATTGCCTAAGTTTTCGCTGGGTAAATGGGCATTGAGTGTAGAAGACAAGGGGCAATGAACACGGAACGCGTGCACGTACGAAAGAACGAACGGTGAGCGGTATCAAGAGTAGTAGAAGAGCGAAAGGAGAGAGCGATAAAGGGAAAAGGAAGGTGCAACGAAGAAAGATAGAGGCGAGACGTTCTACGCGAACCCCGAGAACGAAGGCTGGACTCGGGCCAGCGGCAGCATCCGTTCCACAAATGTCGCTAAATATATACCTAAGCTAACTGCTTCTAAACGGGCCACGAATCTTGGCCGATAGCACGATAGCGAGATCCTCGCGAAGAGTCGGATGAAACGAAATGGAGAAAGAGGTAGAATGTGGAAAGAAACGATACAGGGAAGGCAAAGAGGTAGAGAGTCAAAATAGAGCAAGAATGACAAGATGGAAACAAGCTGGGACGGGGAACAATGAGTGACCCACATAGACGGGGGCAAATAACAAGCGTGGTAAAGTAACGAGAGATAATGTGGCTCCATTATCGTTGGCCGATAACTCGAGTCGACGACACCGTGTGTCGTCGTTACACGTGACACGTGTGTATGCGAACGATCGTGTGTCCCCGGTTGGAGGGTGTATAACACGCGTCGGATAGAACACAATGGCTAGCTCTTTTGTTATTGATTCGAGTCTAGTGAAACGATGGCGATGTTCCGATCTGGAAACGCTTCTCGTCCCTGTATGTCGATTTAAGGTAACGTACAGTGGATGCGTGTTTTGACGAACCGACATTCTAACTCAATACGTCAAAGCAATCGATTGGTTATCATAATGCGATATAACGACACGTTGTTTGAAGGTTTTTCTTTGTCGGAAAAGTTGACAGTCTTTAATTCCAACGTCAAGAGGCAACATTTAGATCAAAGAAAGAAGATCAAAGTCAGAATTCGATTTCATCGTTTTTTGCAATGCCGGAGATACTTTTCATCCCGTACGTTCGCAAGGATATACAAATGTAAAAGAAGTTCGCGATAACAGGAAAATTATCGTACGATTAATTCTCGATGTACATCGTTAGCAAGTGAGCGAGTTGAGTTATATATCCAGCGATGCGACTGCTTTTATTAGGTCGTTACAGTTTTATTGATACCGCGGCAACTCGTTCTCTCTATCGATATCTGGAATAGTCTTATCTGGTTATATTTCTCATCGCTACGTGCCAGTAATCGAATAAAGCCGTTATCTTTGTACTGAGCTACAAACAAGCTTCTCAAAGATTATTTCCGTCCTGGAGGATTATCCAATACACGATTCTTCTCAAAAAACGTATGTACAACATCTAGGATCTTACGACCGCGTTTCGTAATCGGCCAACATAAATCACCAAGTAGAAACCATCGTCATCGTCGACTGTTTCGACGAGGATCGCGAGAGACCGTCGCGTGGAGAGGACCGAGGTCGACAAGTCATTTGACGCTTGTTTCGTGGTCGTTGATATTTCGGTACCGTCTCTGTTCTCTCTCTCTCTCTCTATCTATCTATCTATCTATCTCTCTGTCCCCACCGTTGCGCTTCACCTTTGTACGTTCCCAGTTTCATCGGTCCTCTCCTCGTCTTTCTTCTTCTCTCTTACGAAAGGAAGGAACGAAACGAGGATCGAAGCGAGACGTCAACGAGCATCAACAGCAGCGGCGGCTCAGGGAACGTCGCGTTTCTGGTTGACCATGAGTACAGTTGGCCATAATCTGCAGGTAGACCCGGCGCGAGAAACGATCGTCTTTTGCCTTCATCCTTGTCCATGCTCCGTTCTCTTCCCTCTCTTCCCTCTCTTCCATGGTTCTCGCTCTATCTCTCTTCATTTTCTTACCTTCGTGCTTGTCTACTTTGGTCTCCCGTTTTCTCGCTCATCTTTCGTCTTTCTTTCTCTTTCTCGTTGTTCCTTAGTCTGGGTCAGATAGGCTGACGATGCAAACGCAGTCGGTGTTGTCGCAACACGCGGGCTACCGCTGTTCGATATAGCGGCACGAAAAAAGGATCAGATTAGAAATCTCCGAGAGGAACATAAATCCACACTTGGCAATCCGAGCGACGGGGACGTCACTGCTGTCTTTTTCGTCCTGTCTTCCAGGATTCCTCGCGAATCGACGATATCTCGTGTGCAACCTGCGTCGGGACGCCCGAAGAACGCGTGGCAGAGTTCCTCGCTCGAAATTACGTCATTCCACTCGATTCGTTATCGGTCAAGCGTTTGTTGGTCACTTCGTTGCGTCGTGTCGGCCGTGTGAGCGGATCCCGAAGAGGCGCGCGGACACGCAATCCTCGAACGCCGCTGGCCGTAACCGACTCGCCTCGGCCTCGTGTGTCGAAACGATCGAAGAAATCGCTCCATTCTCACGATAAACGATTCGTATTACCGTAGTCCATATTTCTTGCTATTTAACGCGTCATTGTTCGACGTTTTTCTATCGTGCTAGGAAGAGACGGATATAAATCGTCGTTACGTGAATCATTATCGAAGCTATGGAGTCGTGTGTCATTAACAACTTGTTCGCGTGGTACTTATTTCTTTTTAACGACGAGAAGTTGCGTTATTTGATTATCTTTAATAGTCTGACGCTTGAATTGTCGAACTCTCACTTGCAATCAGTTTAATTTCATCTTTGAAAAAGCTGGTTACTTCGTTGATGAATTATTAGGCCTCAATTCTTATTGGATGTAAATCGTACCTAAAATCTTTAAATTGTAATAATTCAGTATATAAATATAAAAATCTTCATCGGGCGTTATATACAGGGTGGTTGGTAACTGGTGGTACGAGCGGAAAGGGGGTGATTCTACAAGAAAAAAGAAGTCGAAAATATAGAATAAAAATTTTCTTTTTAATTTCTTTTTTTTTTAATTTTTCCATCGAGACAACGGTCTACAGTGAGATCCGTTATAACGAGAAGTGATAAAGTGCACGCGTACTGAGCGAAAATTCAAAGTCGATTTTCTCGAAAACAAAGCTTCAAACGAAAAATTTTTATTCTATATTTTCGACTTCTTTTTTCGCGTAGAATCACCCCTTTTCTGCTTGTACCACCAGTTACCAATCACCCTGTATATGTATATGTAGAGAGGGAGAGAGAGAGAGAGAGAGAAATAAATAAAACAGAAACTAAAGAAATTTACTCTCACGCGTTAATTTTGTCTGTTTTCTACACTGACTAATTTTCTGTATTTTCATATATACGTAAAAGTGCCAAAATAATAAAGATACTCTTTCCTAGATAAAACGTTCTCGCCTATGTCGCTATTTCCGAGTTCAACTATTTTTATATTACAGTTTCGCTTAGCCTATTAGAAGCTTCGCTTCGTGTTTTCGATAGAATTCGAGGCGATGTTGGTTATAAATAATCGGAGCGCTGCGATTACAAAGGTTAGAGATTCGTGCGATAATCGAGTGGCCTTCCTCTCTTTCTATATGGTTGTCTGCGATCGGAAGTAACAAGAATTACGTTGGTAGAGCAATGGTAAAGTGTCGGTTGCGAAACGGCCACGATTGCGACGATGAAACGACGGCGTGTCAGCATATGATATACCGGTCGGTCGGCTGGCCTGGCTGCCGGCCGGGATGTCAAGGCCGCATACATTTACATGGAAATACGCCACGTTCGAGGCAAACGGGCGCGATTCTATTCCATTCGACCACCTTGCCCGTAGACACCAAGCCAATTCTCTTCGAGAACGCGTTTCTGTATTAACTGGTCGTGTAAATGTTACTAAGCGATATGACGTAGTAAACGTAATGTACGTTTCAATTTTGGCATATGAAGCAAGAATACGTGGAGTGGAAGAATTCTGAGATGTATAACGTACTTTCGGTTGTTTTTAATAACTGATATTTCGAACGTTATATATGTAAATTCCTTTCAAATTTTAGAATGTTTTCCCTTTATAACGTATGATCTTGTAAATGATTATTCGTGAGTTGGTCCTTTGAGGTATTAAGGATCGATTTGTTATATTCACGCTTGTGTTTTATATGGTGATTTTAAATCTGTAGACGATAATCTATGACTTGGATTTTTTAGAAGCGCTGGCTTAAAGGCCGATTCTATTCTATCGCTATATTTTTTATATGAATTTCAAATCTTCGAGTATGTTGGTTTTATCTCGTATAATTTAGGTCCCTTCAGAAGTAACGCTTTAGTGTTTGATTTTATCCCATCCTTTCCCTTCTTTTCTCATGGAAATGGGACATTTTAGCGACCAAGGTAACGCATGGTCAATGGATGGAAATGTTTTGTGGGTTATTGTTCGTGGTTGTAAGATTGTACGTAAAAGAAAGGAATTCGATGATAGTATCCTTTAGTAGGTAGTAAAAGTTTTATTTTTGTGTTCCTGGGGCTGTGCGTTCGTATTCAGTTACTACAGAATACGGCTCTAAGGTTTAACGTCCGTGGCATTGCCGGCTTCTGGCGGACATTGCTAGATCGTGAAAGGTTAGCGCCGGTGAAAACTTAATTCGATTATAGTGTTCCGTATGCGCTTCGAGCAACATTCAGCTATTTTCCTCTTCTCCTTCAACCACAAGTATTTAACGTGCTACTTTCAGATCTAAAAACACGCGAAAAAACATCAATGAGACGTAATATCTATTTTCAACGCGATTACCATTTTATTTCAACGTCTGGATTTATGGAGTCGGTCTTTCTTTGTTGTAAGGCAGTTGTATAATTCTTAGTTAAATTAAATAATTGTATGATTTATAATTAGAGGACACATGACAAAAACTTGAAGAAGCTGACACACTTTCAAGACCCATCATCGCCATTGCGCATATGTATCTCTCGTGTTGTGAAATGCATGTGGCTTCTAAAAGCGTGTCCTATATTTTATTTCTCTTCTACATATCAGACTCAACACCTGGCGAAAGTTTTAGCATATCATCGAGAATAATTCTCGCACGTTTGTTACTCTCATCGATGTTCTGTTCCACGGTGGTGACACAACGAAGTGGGTTTTCGCGTTTACGAGCAGCAGCAAGAGGACGTGGAATTTCGCGGCAAGTCAAAGGTATAATGTATTCGAGCCGAGCGGAACGCTTGTAAGTCTGAGCTGGTCGTTCTTCGAGAGAACGATAAAAGGAGCTCGTGAAACCAGTATGTATACGTGGTCGTACGTGCAGCTGATGGGGCGGCGATCCAATGGAACGTGGTCAGGCTTCCGCGCGTCGGATTGCCGTTATTTTAAACGCGCCACGTTCCTCGCGACAATTTGCACCAGGCTACGCCGAGTAACGCCCCGATAAAAATGATGTGTGTCAGCATTTTTAACTGAAATCGACTCGAAAACGTTCGAACGATATACCGCAAAAACAGGTAGAATGATACATTTGCGAGGCTCTCGCCATTTGCAGCTGTAGCTCGATTAATTTATTCACGAGCATCGGCAGTTACCAAGAGCATGCGTTGGTTATTTATGCTACCATCATCGATATTATAGCGCTACTATTTATTTAGTCATTCTAGTCACTTCTTCGTAGGTGGATAGTATCGCACTAGTGCACATGAATTTCATCGAAGTTCGAAGTTACAGCGTGTACAAATTTATCAAATTTTCATCCGTTGTTAATTGTTAACTACCTCGAGCCAGTAAGCTTATGTATATTAAGAAGATTTCTCAATGGTTCAACAGTTAGCCGTTGGAGAAATGCATTAAATCATATGAAAGTTACTCTACAATATACAATTTTTCAGAGAAACTGAATGCATCTAAAATTTTATTTGAAAAGGACTATCAATACGCAACAACCTAATATAGGTTAAAAATACATATTAATAATACTTCGTTAAAAAATACATAATACACGAAAGTATTTGTTATCAAATTATTTTCGGCCGTTGCATGAAACTGTATATCGAACGACCACCATACAGAATTGGTTAAGCTTTCGAGCAGCATCTCTGGTCACGCTCAAGGTTTCAGTTTCGTTGATTCATGGAATATACAGGGAGAGGGTTGGTCGATCGAGCAGCTTGGAGAATAATTGGTCCGAACGTGGTGACAATCGCAAGCAATCGTGTTTCTCTCTTTTAACGAGGATCATTGTCGACGCGCGCACGATGTCGACCCGAATCCATCTCGTTCTCAGTCGCTGTTTCCCGCCAGTAGTGTGTCAAGGTCTCTCCAGCTCGCGATGGATGCACGAGATCGCACCGGGATGCACACGTTCGCTAGTCCCGTGTACAACGGTGAAGGTGACGCGGTGACGTTTCATTACCCATAGTGGAAAGTGTGTTTTTTTCTTTATCCACGTCATCATTGTGTTGGCTCCTCCTTGATTCTGTCGGCGATCACCTTTGACCTTTTCGCCCCCGTCTGCAACACGAAAATGATCGATAGTCGGAGAAACTGAAGGTAATGTCATGAACGTCTCTTTAATTGACCATGCGACGTAGTCAAACTCCAAAAATTTGTATCTTCATAACCTCTTATCTTGTGATTTCGGGTTTCTTTGCAACTCGAGTGGGCTCGATGCTCGTTGATGCAAGATTGTATAGGATTATAAAGATTATATAGTAATGTAAGATTATATAGATGTGTAAGATTATATAGGATTTAAATATTACGTATACAGAACTTTATATGAACTGAACAAAATTTTAGTTCGAATCCGATGAAATGAACTTCTTCAGATTGGATCTACCTGTCTGAACGCAAATTTGTATTGCGCGAATTGTTTGCAATTTGTACTTAATAATCCTTGATCTAAGAGAAGCAAAATCGTAATCCAATTTAAACTTTGTTAAAAATGAAATCAGTCTTCATCGAACCTGAATTACAAGCCATATCACGAGTGTGACTCATTGTTGGATCCCAAAGTTGCAATATTTCCAGGTTTAAGTCGAACGACAAATACATTTATTCAAATTTAACGGTAAAAACGAATTACGATATAAATTGTGGATAACGTATCTGCGAAACCATAAAACAGACCAACAATTTTGTTCCTCGAAACAGCGGTTCCCTCCGATAATAACGTACCGTTTCCTGTTATCACGGTTGGACTATTCAACGAGTCGACACAAATATGTTTTGAATTTGCAGCTTCGAAAGACACGTAACGCCGACGCCGAACTCGCGCTATTTCCCGGGAAGAAAACACGCCGACAGCATAACAAGCAGGCCGTGGTGCTCAGACGAAATGCAAATTCGTGATTCCCTCAGAGAGAACCTCGGTGCTCGGTGATTTTCGCGGGCTCGTTCTTCGTGGCGCGAATTACATCGCAACGCTTTCGAGGTTCCCTCGCGAATTCGATCCAGAACGAACGCAATCCCGTTTACACGGCGCACCGCGCCGTGAGAAATGGTTCCGGCAAACTTGCTCCGTTTCGATGCTCGCAGTTCTATCGGATTATGAGTCTGCTTTCGTAAAACTGTACTACTCGCCCTCTTACATCCTGCTTGTTACATCCAATTCTCGGCTTGAGAAACTCGCGCCGCAATCTAATTACATTACCAGTTTCCAACAGAAACGCTTCTGGAAGCTTTTTCATCGGCGTGGAGGGGGAATCACGAAAAATTTACATTTTCAGAGGGGAAGAGAATAAGAAGAAGGTTTGTTTTCTTCGTCGAAGAAAAAGACGAGGTTGGGAACGAGTTCAACACGAACGTTTATCGATATCGTGAGATTCTGCGCAGCCGATGGAAAATCCAGCAACGGCGCAACGCGATAAAAACAAAACGAGATGTTCTTTCACGAATCTGCCGTACGACGTACAGCTTCCATCTCCGTGGTCCTGATTCGACGATCGCTACGAGAACGATTATTCTAGATCGTACCATGAATTTTTCAACATCCGCTACTTTTTTCCCTGCCGAAACGCTCGATCGAGACGATGGCACTGCGAGGGATGCGTACGTGCTTTGTAACTCCCTCTCAAAGGTACACATACCTATATATATGTGTGTGTACACTATAGGTCGTAAATATTGGGATACATACCCTTTACATTTACCGGGAAACTTCAACAAATTTTATTTAGTATCGCGTGTTACGTGCTACATGCGATGCGGATGGGGTAACTTTATAATAAAATAATTACGAAATATATAAAGGTAGCGGAAAGTATCGCGTGGCCGAGCAGATTATACATTTGAAGAGGACACGAAGAAAATGGAAAGTGATTCTTGAATTTTATGTCATTTGGTGCCTGAGATACTTGGCAAACACGCAAACTTGTGAAGTTGACGGATATGACATTTTATAAATCAGTTTTGGAATGTTCAATAGGACGCAGAAATACGTATCTCATTCCATAACGAAATAAAGCGACAATTCTGGTAACACGAATCTGGATTATTGAGTTTGTAAATTAAAATTTCGTTTACTTATCGCGTAACGTTCAGAATTTGTCGCGTTCACGTGTCATTCTTAATTTAAAGACCTTTAAATAATCTAGTGTTCTGAATAATCTCGGTGCGAATTAAAATAATTATCCGAATCGGAGGCACGGCAGATGTAATCTTTATATCAGGGCGGTTTTTATTCTGCGTTATTATCGAGTCTGTATATGCGGGGTGGTTGGCGGCGGATAAGGTCAGGGATGTTGGGGTCGCTGTAACGGAGTTCATTAACGATATTAAGCACGAGACGCCATAAAATGCCGGTGATATCCACTCTCTCCACCCGCTTTTATTATTCGGCCGCATTGGTGTGTTATAATCAGCGGACGCGAAACGGGCCATGGAAATGTTTCGCGAAATATTTGTATTGCATCAACATGGCGCTGTTATGAAGTTATTCGTTCGAGAATGTTGAATAAGTGGGGGAAGGGGTAGAGATTTTACGCGGAATTTCATAACCTCGTTCATTATCGGGGGTAATTGTTTCTGTTCGACTAGAAAACCATTAAATTTCGAATTTTCTATTATACTTTCGGAAGCACCGAAAGTTCGCAGATTTTAAATTTATTTCTTAATACAGGCATCGCTATTAAAGTATGGCTATTCCTCTCGAAAGACTGCACGCATTCGTCAAAAATATTCTTAACTATCTGTATTTGTTTCAAACTTATTGCTTGCATTTTTGTCTGTATTTCTAAATCTTTCCATTAAAGCGCATAAAAAACAAAAGGTCAACACTGGCGTTGTCAACTATTACCAACAGTTTACCAAATGAATTTTAAGCAATGGAGACGATACACCGTGTTAATCTGTCTATTTCTTCTTCAAGCTCCACCAATAGCATTTACCTCAGAGTTAAACGTTCCGACAGATATCCCGCTGTTAGTCCAAATCCTTGACCTCAACTATAATTACCACATTTATCGCCATATACATCAATCTCCTTCGAGTGGCTCATCGAATATCCTAACCAGGCAAAAGACCCTACACTGCCGTTGGCCTGACAGCCGATCGAACTTATCCAGGTCATCCCTACATCTCTTCCTCTTAAACCGGACCCCTATTCAGTTATCACGTACACAAAACAGATTTTCTACTTTTGTTAGAAACATTTCGCTTAACATTTAGAAACGCGTGCTTCTCATACGAGTTCGAGGGATCATTTCGAAGGTGAAGCCACTGGCCCGTTACGGTATCATCCACGGTGTGTACGAATGGAACTCGGCCACGATGGTATCTGGTGGCAAGTACGCACACGAACAGGGCTTACCCCGGTCGCTGGAACGTTGCCAGATTCGATGAGGCGAGCGAAACCAATCTGCTGGATTTAAGTCACTCTCCGGTGTCTCGATTATGGGTGCTGTAAGCACGCGAACCTCGTCGGAAATTCATCCCCTCAACGATTTTCCTTTGTTAGAGGGTAGAAGTCGTTTTTTTGGCTGAAATGTTGGCTGGCGAAAGGAATACGGGCCTCTGATTGGTTTAGTATAATAAAAGTGCTTCTCGTGACACGATTGAAAATAGGTCACACGTAGTTTTGGTATTGCAGGAAATTAGATTTAAAAATCGATCGTTTCCTGGTTGAACGCGTTGGTATATGACGTGGAATACGGTCCATGAAGCGCGGTAAGACATTTTTAACTTATGAATATGAAAGTATGTATGAAAGTAGCGCAGAAAGTATAGTCAGAATGTTGCTATTGAGTTTTTCGCATCGTGTTATTTTTGCGACTCTTATACTTAGAATGCGATTCATAGGAAACATTGGCAAGTTTCTGGCTTACAGGTCCAATGAAAATGTAGAAGCAAGTGGGGAACCAATGTGTTCATTGAATTTCACGCATCGTATTAATTCACGCCAATTTACAATCGTTCATCACGCGCGATTTAATATTACGTACAGCGGATACAAAATGTATTTACGCATACTCGTATTTTTCAATGGAGCGTTTTTTTTTTTTTTTTAATTAAATTCTATACGTTTTATTCGAATTTTTCGGTTATATGAAAGTATTACTAATTGACATCTTTCCAGCTAGCAATATACGCGATGCATCGTAGAAAATTCATCATTAGAAAATGGATCGTCGAACGGTTTTTCGTCGTTACGTACGATAATTCGGTCCTTCGAAGCGGCATTTCGAAGCGTACAATGCGTCGAATTAAATCGCCCACGATCGGCCATTCGTTAATTAAATTACCGGCGATGCGACCGTTCAGGGGAATTTACGAGGTCACCAGTCGAAGTTAATGACTGCCTCCATTCGATGATATTTCAACGAATAAAGTAAGCTGGCTCGGTTGTTGAGCGTTGTCCGCGATCGGAGTCGTGACGGAATAGAATTTGCGGTGGGCTTTGCGGTGGCCAACGCGCGCGGTTCTTTGCTGGTGATTTGGGTAATGTCGCGTGTATAATGATACCCTGTCTCCTATTCTAATAGAACCCAGTAAATGGAGATTTAAACCGACTTGCTCGGTGAAAAAGTTTAGCATCCAGTTTGTATCGTGTTAACACAGTTGACGTTAATAATCTTGTTCGAGAGTAGAAGATTACATTAGCATATACGTTTATTCGAAGCTCGATTCTGATAGATATTTTACGTTTATTATCTTCTATATTTGATTTACATGTTGTTATAAACAATTTTATTCTTTAAGTTTTAAATTGTTTAAACAATTTTATTCTTATTATAGATGTATA
Organism: Bombus vancouverensis nearcticus; assembly: GCF_051014615.1. Lineage (NCBI taxonomy): Eukaryota > Metazoa > Arthropoda > Insecta > Hymenoptera > Apidae > Bombus > Bombus vancouverensis. The sequence goes on from NC_134920.1 coordinate 1,631,898, forward strand.
TAGCTGCAAACATTTTCTTCGATCAGTCCATTATGATGATCGAGACAACGTTGACCTAGCCTTCGTCGAACGAGACTTTAAGAATTATTAACGAATTATTAATAAATATGTATTCCATTGTCTATATTTCTGTATTTATTAAACACAAAGGCAACAGTTAGTTTTGCTGTATACTGTCGGTCATGTATAATTTATTTATAATTCATATATACCACATCGCATATCAGTCGTTTTAAAATACTTAGAGCTCCATCTAAAGCTAGCATTCTCAGATTTTCGGAATACACCTCTTAATCCCAAGATATCCTAGAGATTTGGAGGTCATTTTCATTCGAAGTTACGTCTAGGCTATCGTATTTTCCCTTTCCTTTGTGTTTTAGTATTATTTTTTTCTATTTATGACGTTACCGGTTACTTTCATTGTTCGGATTCCTTTCTTAGTTTTCCTAAGCTGTTTTTTCTTTGTTACGGAAAATCCTGCTTCTTTTGTTATATTTATACGTAGATATGAGAAAAATACCTTAGGAGAAAACATGATTCTAGAGAAACATTCCTACGTATAAACAATTATCGATGACAGTCGTTTATCCGCAACTGTGGAGAATAGATACAACAGTGCACGATGTAGCTTGTTAAAAAAAGAGAAGGTAAAGTAATAACGAGATTACCTATACGAGGAAAAGCATGATTGATAGAGCGCTAATTGGCATCTTGAGTAACTTCCTTGCTTTGGATGCAATAAGAAGAACCTTCCCGGAAATGTACGTTTGTTTACTGATGCATGTTGAACAGCTTAAACCCACTTATTTAATAAATCTTATTTTTTCGATCTCATCTGAACGTTTTATCAAATCATCGTGCACATTAACACGTCGATACAAATAGGTATCAGTTTAACAATCTACGTTATCTTCGCGATCGGATTTAATCTTGCATTTTCATTTCTTTTTCTTACTCGTTTCTTTGATACAAGATTGAGTATTTCCCAAACATAAAAGAATGCCTTCCAAAATGTAATCTTTATCATATCCTGACTCGTAGAACATTTTTAATATTTCTTATGCTTTCGTTCATCGGAAAATATCGTTGTCATCTAAAGGCAAATTTGTCCGTTTTTCAGTGGGAAACGATACATTTGCTGTAATTTAATGGGGAATATACACCGTGAGCAATTAATTCACTTCGCTTTCGAAGATGATTAAACAAGATTTACTTTCAAATAAACACTAATAACTCTAATAAGCTGTATTGAGTAGCCAGCTGCGTAATTACTTAAAAGGCGGTCGCGGTCTTTTCGATGCATTTCTTTCCGCAAGATCGAGGAGAGAATTATTTAAGACGATAAACAACGAAGAAGAATGGAGAGGAGTAAAGGATGAGTCTGTTGGACATCGAACGTTCCCGGAGTACCTTTAATTGAACGACGAAGACGAATCGCGCTCTCCAGAGTCTCTTTTGCCGCTTCGCGAAGCGAAGACCGTTTCTTATAGCGTACGTGTACGGTGCGCGTTGCCAGAAAAAAACTCTTGTTCACCGTTTCCCGTGGGTAATTTTCTGCGGTAAATTAGCCCCGCGGGGCGAGTCCCGCGATTTCTCGCTTCCGCCATTGCCTTCGCGTTCCTTTTCACCTTCCTTTTCGCTCCAATCGTCGGGAGAATTGAGTGTTGGACGATGAGTTCTACAACAAATGTTTATCGAGCGTGGAATCGTTAATCAATTGCGATTTATGCATTTATCGAAAATTTCAAGGTGCAAAAATCCATGGAATTTGTACAACATGGAGACATATATAATAAAATATTCAAAGTCAAACACTCGATAAGTATAATATCTGGTAAGTGAAACTCGAATTTAAGTTTCATTTCTTTAGTCGCGTCTATAAAAATATAGATTTGCATAAACAACAGTTCATTCATTATTTCGTAAGACAGCGAATAATTCTTACTGACCGATACCTTTAAGTTAGTACCTAATTTGGCTGTAGTTATCTAACGCTAAGTTTCATAATTTTTCTCTTTTCTTAGGAAGAATAAAACATCTATTAATGACGAAAAGTAGAGACAGAATAGTATCTGATAAATTCCTACTATACAATTTCTAACGTACATAATAAAATATTGCAACTGTAGCGTAGGGAATTAAGCATCTATTACCAGAAAGAACTTCTAATCGTACACACGGCTAAAGAGATATCTAAAATAGAATCGGTTTGGTAGAAATTTGCCAAAATGCGTTAAAGTTTCGGGATGAGAGTTTTCGGTGTCCGCGCTTTAGAGCTGATTAATAATAAATATACAAAGTCTAATAAATATACAAAGAGTTGAGAACGTGCGGCGGAATATGTTTTTACAGGATGGCCACACGTGCTGCGGGATATAATCGATGCTGAAACTTAAATCAGTTCGCCGAGTTCCGTAACGCAAATCGCTCGGCGACATGGTGGATGAAGTATTAATGTTCTTTCTTAGATATATGCGCCAGCTAAGCGTAGGGGTTAGGGGTTGCTCGCCACCCCTCTATATTGGATTTCGATACCCGTCAGCGTGTTATTCTCCGGCCGCTTCAGCAGTGCAAAGTTGGCTGTTTTCGTAAATTTCCTCCGTTAGTTTGTTTATCGATTACTCTTTTTTCGCCGCAAATATTTTCCAGCTTTTCTCACCAATTTTTTAGGAACCTAATATTTTCTCAAAAAGACGTATTTATTAATACGGTACTATGTAGCAGTCTTAGACTACCTATTAACCATTTGCATTCTGAATTTTATTTCAATTTCGTTACCAGCAGCTCTCAATGATTTTAAGTGTTTTATTTGAAATTACTTTAACTAAAAAATAAGACAACTTAAACAAATAAAAGAAGAAACAAATTCACTTAAATACCAGTTTTATTCACACTATTGTTGTATTTTGTAATTTTTAAGCGTATGATATATCTTGAAACAATTTTCAGGATGCAATCCTGGGTTTCTTTCGCACATTTCACAAAAAAGAGTGGGACTGAAAGAATGTCGAGTGGGACTTGACAAAGGAGCTTCTCAGATAAAAACTGATGTGGAGTCACATTTGACATAGGAGTGCGAAGGGTTAAAGTGATTTTCATAAACGAATAAAAATTCTATATATTTATCGAGTAAATTTGTCGGTCCATCTTTTGCAATCTTTTGTCTAGATTAAATTCACAGCGGACATTTATATCGATTGTTAGAAACGTTACGAACTTTTCGAACTTAATACTTGATATTATCTTAACTGCACTGCGATTTTTAAAATAAATTAGCTATTATTTAATTAACTATTTTACAAGACTTAGTAACATGGGTCACTCGATATTTTTGCACAGTTACGTATGAAACTCTTCATATGAAATTTCAGAAGAAATGAAAAATGGTAAATTCATCACCTGTTCGTAATGGTTGCGGTTTCTCAACAAACGTTGCCAAACATTTCATTGATTAATGTCAACATTTCACTTGCAATGGTTATTCGCAAAGATGTCGAATTAAACCGGTGGTATATTAATTTCGAATGAGCAGTGTTTTATTATGTTTGTGAAAAATGGAATCTAAATGCGACTACGTTTACTTTCGACAAAGTCCGATAGCGAAACACGCGCAGGCTTTATTCCCTGTTTGTAGGTCTCGGCTTTAATTGTCGGAACTGAACTATTCTCGACAGTCTGAAACGTTTGTTTGCACACTGTAATGTAATTCGTTGTGCTTCGGTGTAGCAGCACGCTTTCGTCCATTGGGACCTGCATTTCAGTTCTCCAACGTTGTTTCTATCGGGAAACTTAGAATAACGTTTCCCAGCTGTGCATCATTAGCAGCAATTACGGATCAAATTGTGACGCTTAATAACGGAATAATCCTTCGATTAGAAAAACGAAGAGAACGCATTAGAGAAGCGACAGTTACTATTACTTGCAACTCGCTAATGGAAAACTTTTACGAATATATTACGTACGTTACAGGGGTGTTTCCTAAATTTTATTTAAATCGTGCTGAGATGAGTAAAATTCGAATTCAGTTTGAAAATATTGAGAATCGTGAACTTTTAAAGCTCTGTGTTTGCAGTAAATATCACGTAGTGTCTTCTATGTATATTTTCGTTTCTATTACAAATCTTACCGATATAATCACGATACTTGTGTCTCGTTACTGGCGTTAATAAAATCTCGAAATGTATTGTATAACAGAAATCCATAAATCCATAAATGTTCAAATTCTTTCGTGAGCTGCTACATTTGAAGAAATTGCTCATTGATTCCATTTATCTGCTATGAATTAACATCGTGTCTGTTAAACCATTCAAACAACAGCGAAGCATCCGTTACTCTGACACGTTTAACGCTAATTACAATGAAACAAATGTTCCTATTGTTCTCCAACCGTATCACAAGAGTACACGTGAATACCGAGATTTTTCTACCTCACACGTAAATACTCGAATCCTGAGAAAATACTGTTCGAATACTTCGAATCGATACACCAACAAGCGATAAGAATATTTATACAACGTGACAATGAATGTCCAGGTAGGGTTCCCGAGGTGTTGGCGCGTAATCGTCAAGTACTTGTCTCTTGTCTCGGTACGTTATTCGTCATTTATGATGCCCACGCAGTGAACCATTCACCATAGTCCCATAAACTATGCAACTTTGCCCACCTATCGATAGTATTGTTAGCCTCGTGTACACGCCCAATCGATTTATACCCACATATTTCAATCTACATCGAAAAGAAGAGTAGAGAAAAAAGAAGAAAAAGCGGATATGACAAAAAAATCAACGCGTGCAATTATATCTGTGCGGCAGCTTACGAAAGTATCGCGACATTTTCAGAAACATTTTGAAATGTCATTAGCACTGTAATGGAACCCGACTATCGAGATTATATGGATAGAGTTTGGGATCGATTCCGATATACGAAACCTTTCAGAAGGCATCGCTCTTCATAAAGTTATCAATTTCACGTTATTTAGATACGTAATTAATATTCAATATTTCAAGGGAAATATTACTTTCATACATTTATTTATCACAAAGAGGTAGCATAAATTCCATGGAAAATCTCCAAAATCATATTTATGATTTATGCGTTTCAATTTACGAGGTCGATTGGCATAGTTTTTTCCCAGAGATTTTTGAAGTATTTAAAGAATTCTCAATAAAATTCAGTGAGAGCACCTTTGCCACGTACTATATATTTAAGATGGTTATTCACCACGCATCTTAACTTTTTCCTAAATACATACATACGATACCTTACAACTTTTTTCTATGTGGTTTCAGACTCGTTTTAAATTCTAATATAATTGACCATATCTCATTAGAATACGTATAAAATTTCAAAATGTCTTACATAACACACGTAATACACATATATGTGAAAGTTTTCTATGCTAAGTGTCCAAACGCTTTCTGGATTGTATGTAGATTCGAATCGCTAGAACGAGCGAGTAAAATTGGCGTCATTTTCGACGATTATCTGATACGTGGCATTCGGATAAAGGGCAAGGGTGATCGGCGCGTGGCTGTCCGCGACGGCACGCGAAAACGGGACATCAAAGTTATCGTGATATCAAAGGGCTGTGCCACTCTTATTTTTGTTGGCCGGCCATGAGGAAGGTCTTTCGATCACGAATTATTTAGTTTGCATAAATACCACGGGCGAAATACCTGTTAGCAGTGGCGTGTAATTACAGTGGCGGAGTGCGGTCGTGTTGGCACACGGGTTAGCCGAGGTGTGCGGTGAACGCAAACCGGCAAGTCCTCTCGCGAGTTAGAATCACGTGTATATGCGTACATATGTCAGTATGTAGATATACATGTGTATTTTCACGTATACAGGGTGTCTCAGAGTTAAACTGCCAAACTTTCTCAGTATATTTTACTGGTATAATTCAGCAAAAAGATGTTATACAACCATAGGTCGTCTGAAGCCTTGTTAAAAAGTTAGAGTAAAATACGAAGAGAACGATACTTTGGCTTCCAATATCGCTTCGAATTTTACAGCATTGGACTTTTATGTGCGGAGAACTTTAGAACAAAAAGATATATCGCACGAGTATTAGATTGGCTCATTGAGATCAAACAAGATCAAAATGAGCTTCGTAGGACAATAAATTCAATTTCTTGTCAGTTCTGTATTGACAGAAACGATGAATAGTTTAAAACGAAGTACTAACAATTGCTAATTACATTGATTGTAAACCTACTCTTGTCTTATATCATAGTAATCACAAGTCTATTGCCGTATCATTCGTATCTTCGGTATAACCTTTAAATAAAGCCTTAAATGGCTAATACTTGTATAGCGTTTCTAGCTTGATTATAATCTACATATATTCACAAAATTTGTTTAATGTCTATTAAAATCTGGGTCACCCCGTATGCATTCGTACGTATATGTATTTATATCTATGTGTACGCATACGCGATCGTATACGTGCCTATATCTAAGTACAGATGTATCTGGCAACCAGCAACCAGCGATCGGTGGGAATCTCCATACGTTGGAATCCGTCAACGCGAACGCTTCGAAGTCGAGAGACACCGTTGAAGGAACGTTGAAGGAACCCTGATAGATTGGATCGTTATCCGGTTGGAATGCGAATAACGCGCACACCTCCTCGTTGTCGGTCAGCTTCGTTCCGAATTCCTCGAGCCTCTGTGATTCATTGGTTATTGCGTCCGCTCGAGATACCCGGCTTTGATGTCAACGCGAATAACCCAGCCACGGGTTTTACGGTTTCCCCTTGTCCCATGTATTTTGAAAGTTCGTGCTGTATCGAGAAAATCCTCGTCCGTTTTTCTTGATTCAATTTGGCAAATTGGATAATTAATCCTCGTAGTTCTTACACGTGGATCGTACTTTTATGGGGCATCGAAGAAGTCCTCCGCAAGACAAACCTTCTATTTCAATTTTTCAAACTTTAAGTGTCTCAACCCTCCTTGGAACTCAGGGTTCTCGGTAATTGAAAAATACAAGCTTTTTAAGAAAAAGGAAGACACTTCGGGATAGCTTGCTCGATATGGGACAAGGACGTCGTTGTCCCAGTAAAGCTACGTCCCATATTTTTCTACGCAAACGAACGCTTTTCCCCGACCTTTCTCCACGTGGCGTGCTGACGTACTCGGTGCTTTAACGTACTCAACACTCGCGTACGTTAAGTGAGGCTTTGAGAGGCCAAACTGATCAAATCCACTTTTCATAAAGTTACCAATTTCACATTATCAACATGAATAATTATTATTCAGGACCTCAAAGAAGCAACTGTGAATTTCTAGGAAAGTCTTGAAAAATAATGTTCGTAACTGTCATTCTTGCATGTATTTTAATTTACAAGTAGTACCTGTTCTTGTAACTAGCAAGATACGAATTTCGTATTGTACGGAACTCGGAGTGTAAACAATTAGAATTATATCCTTTTTATACATAAGAGAGTTAAAGTGGATACTAAAGGCTGGTAAAACTAAAATCTAAGTAATGTTAGAATGGAAATTATGTTCCACTGACATCGTTTTCCGAGTGCTGATACGAGAGTTTCCTCATCGATTCAATTTTCTTCGGCTTTAAAATTTGCATGTTCCTTATTTGCAGATCTTCCTCAGGTTATCATTTTCTTAAGAAACATTTCACTTCCAATCTTTTGATCGCGTTATATCTGCTCTTCCTATAGATATTCAATCGAGAGTCGATCGAAGGAAGTTTCGTTCGGCTCGTGCGATATATCTCGAACGAGTTGTAGGTTCACGGATACACGACACGGCAAGCAGGAAAGCGCCGCGCGTTGGGATCTTCCGGTGGGCAATTTTCCTGCGGGTTAACATTACCAGCGATGTAATTACCCGTTCGCTACCGTTACCGGATCCTCGTCGAGCCGCAGACTCACCGAGCCAGGGAATCGCGGTTGGCAAAAATTACTGGCCAATTAGCGGCCAGCTTCTTTTCCTCTTTTTTTCCTTCTATCTTCTTCTCCCTGTTTCTTTCTTCTTTTCTTTTTTTTTTTGGTTGTTTATTTCGCCTCGAATTGCGTGCTAAAGGATATCTGCCACGTCGTCTACGCAACTATTCCGAACGCGATTAGGAGAAAAAAGAAGTCACTAACTTGCTATCCGGAATCTCAGCTCGAATCTTTCTCGGCTGTTCTCTGACTCTGTTTCCCCTCGTATTCGAGCCAGCTCATTAAAATTAATCGATGGTAATTTTACGCTTGCAGTTAACGAACTTTTATTCAATGAATTCTCGCCGTTCAAAGAGATCGATCGATTTCTGCCGATGGGACGAAAATGTAACTTTGATTTTGAGGAAATTGAGTAGGTTTGGAAGTATTGGATATCAATCGACTTTAGAAATAATGGTGCGATTAGTTGTATCACGATTGAAATACTACGAAACACAATTATTTGTCATTCATCGTTTATCATTTAAGTACTGTTTGTTTTTAGCGAGCTTCAACGAGTCTTTCATTATATAATGAAACATCTTTATTATCAGAAATTTTACATTCGTTCGATTTTCGCGCATCGTTTATTATTATCAACGAAACTAGATACACAAAACTTTCTCTTAATCTTGTTTCAAAACCTTGTGATTTTATATTTGAGGCTGATATCGCCGGTAGCGGACGTGTTGAAACGCCATACTACAAGAGCTTTTGTTACGTCGTCTAAAGAAAGACGCAAGAGGAATGAAAAGTTCGAAAACATTTCTCTTATCAAGTAAAACGAACATGAGATAAGTCAACATATAGCTATGGCTCTAACTCTCGAAACTCAATTCTTTTCAATAAAAAACACACACGAAATTTCCGTTTCCGCAAGACGGCAGCTATAATTTTGCCGAATTTCGTTTAACCTTAATGTAATGGAGTTTCGTGTTTCACGTAGAAAAGCAAAACGTGCGGAACGCTGGGTCATTACTGATAATGACCTAACCAGATCATCAGTACCGACGGTTGATGAAAGTAGTCTTGGAGAACGCGTTTTTTTTTCCTCGGATCGTTCTGGTTGAATCGCGAACCTGGTGGAACGGGCTGGTTCGGTGGAACGAGCGTTCGCGATGACTGCGTAAAGTGGCGAGGAGAAAGCGACCTACTTCGCGGGCTGAGTAATTATAAGCCTTGAATCGAGTAAACGAGTCGTTGAGGCATGCAGCAGCGTCGCGGCAGCGCGAGCAACGTCATCCGATTTAATCTCAAGTTTTATTTCAATCTGTCCAGGCCGTTGATTCCGAATCCGCGTTTCTGTGTGTCGGTGTTTGACCAATGACTCGTGAACGATACCATTTTATCTGCGATTGATTTATCGAGTGACGCGAATTAGACGAACCAATATTGTTTAATTTCTGAGCAGACGCCAACTGGCGCTATTCGTTAGACTCTGTAAACGTCGATATCGAAAACGTTCGCCGATTGCGAATACATGAAACGTGCGAGGGCGTGAGTTTCACGAGAGCGTATTAGCACTGAATTAATATTTAATTCAATGTGCGGATACTATGTGCATGTACAATTATTCCTAAATGTCTTTGTGCAATTTATACGGCAGATATTTTTATTAAGATGTATCTTCGCGTAATATTGTATTTATTCATTAACATATAAAAGAACGATATATAGTTATTCTATAAAGAATGATGATAATAGTAATAATAATAATAGAAGAATAATAATAAGAAGACGATTGCTTATGCAGCTTTATTGTTTCAAACTATACATTATGTTAATATTTGTTAGCTTGTTTTCTTTCCAAAGCATCTCTTAATTAATCTTCTTGTAGAATTTACTAACGTTATATTCATATTTAATATATATAATATTTCATTTATTTAGTAATATTTCATTTGAATAGAAGGTACTTGTAACCCAACCTAACCCCTTATTGCGGGGCACAAACAGATCCGCGACTGATTGTTTGCAGATGGCAACAACTTTTATGCAAAAATTTGTCCGACACAAAGACAACGATAATTTACCAAGACGCGGCTATTAATGTAGTTATAACACAGGGCGAACAGTGAAATTAAAGTTCAACCGGGTATAAAACCGAGCTCGTCGGCTATGAAATATCAGCGAGCGCGTTCAACGATGCGTCCTTCCACGGTTGTTTAACCGTACGAAGGTCGACGTTCGAACGTATTCCTGACCCGGAGCAGCCGGCGGCGCAAAGAGGAACCGGAAGTGGTCGCTGATGCCGCTACGGGCCGCGTTCATTCGTACTTTAACGCATCTAAGCTTACGCAAGCTCTTAACCCGTGTAGCTGATGTTAACGAGCGCGTTCGTGAGCGGTAATTTATGCTTGAACGTGCACACATACACCGGTGTAAATTACGTCATGCCTTCTCTCTGCGAGGAAAGCAACAGGATTAGCGGCAGCTTCATCCCTGTCGTTGCGACTAGGAGTGTATTCTAAGCGGTTAGATTGGATGACATTAAATTTCGTTCCTCCTCCCGCTGACAGGGATTGAATGCCGGCTGTATACTTGAAGGAAATAGGGGATAATGTTCTCAGAACGAAAACGTAGGACGACGCCGGTATTTTCTAGGAAAACGTTAGTTCGCATGCGTCGAGCTAACTTTGTGTAATTCGTAGAATGGTTCATCAGTTTGAAGTAGAAGTGCATATTCCACAGGGTTAGTCTGCTGTCTTCTTTAATTACGATGTCCTATTTATCATCTCGGAAGTAAAGGAACAGAGAATTTTGGAACGAATCAAAAAGATTCTAGGATAGGACATATTATCTAGCGACAGGAATGACAGTACTACTATCCATTCCACTGGAATACTCGTCTTTGCTCATAGACCGTGGATTGAAATTAAACAGAAATTCGAAACGGAAATGAACCTAGCCATTGAATATTCCAAGTACCTGCTGTATTGTACCTACAAAGCTTTCTTCTTCTCTTTCTAGTTGTCAATAGGAAGGTAGAATTATAAATGATCTAGTTTATTTACTGTTGTTGTTTGAGAGTTTAGAATGGATTGAATTTGTTGATCGAATTATTCTGTACATTATGCAGTACTACTTGTTGCAGGCTTCCACTCTACTAAATAAAGAAAAGTCATCCTTCTATCTTGAAAAAGACCAAACACGAGTCTACAAAATCTAGGTTACATCGTATCATACTCATATGTTTCTCAATCTGCGCATAAAATTCTCAGCAATCACCTCAATCCCTTCTTTGAAAGCTTCATCAAGAAAGCCTGAAACCTTCAAAACCCTCAACCAGAAAAGAGACACATCCACCTTCCAATATATCCACCGTAAAACTTGGATCGCAATAGGTAGCTGGAAAGCGTACCTTTCTCCTGCCTTGAACCACCCTACTGGAGAAAGTATACAAACCATCTAGCCTGTAATTTCGGAACGTTCGTAGACACGCCGAGATTCGTGGTTGCAACAACGTGCAGACGATGCACACGTGCATCACCTCGTAAACGCATATGCATGCACGTGTTAATGCGAACGTTTCCCTCTTCGTTTCACTCTATTTCGGTTCGCGTCTGTTTCCTCGGTTTCCATCCATCGGTGACTCTTTCTCCATGGTGGTTGTGCGTGGCATACACGGTGGCCGGATAGCAGAGAGTCCTGTCGGGATCGTCGAGCGTCAGGGCTGCTGCATTGATCGGGAGGGTTCATCCAGCCCCGCGTACCATCCCCGTCCTCACCAACGCGGCTTGACTCGTGCTCGTGTGGGTAGGAGCGATGGTGCACGCTGGTGAGGTGGTTAGGTATGCCGCAGACACACGCATCACCTTTAAGCTCGGTATAGGCGATACGATATCAGCCGCGGCAAGTTGGGACACTCGACGCGCGCGATCGAGAGCGCTGGCCAGTGTCGAGGATTTGTACCGACGCTCGTTCCATCGACGCGACGCTCGGAATGCTCGAAATTCGATTAATTGAAACGCGGCCGAATGGAAGGGGCGCGATTCTTCCTTTAATCATGCTATTATTGCAGACGACTTTTTGGAATATCGCAGTCAAGTGTAAGGTGGATTTTCTTATGGACACTTGTTTGTCGTGATAGATACCTTCATTATGGATTTACGTGCTTGCAATTTGTACGGTGTTCCACGTGTTTGTCCTAAAGGTTCGTCAATGTGTTTTACGAGTAAAAATGAAATTAATATCTCAAGATGTCCATAAATACCTGGCGAATTCTATGGAAATGCTGTTGTGTAGTTGCAACAAAAATATTCAGAGTGACGTAAACGGTCTATTTATGTTTCCACTCGAAAGCGTTGCTCGTCTTTATCGATGCAGACCTGATATCGTCGTGCTATTGAATTTAATGCAAATTGAATTTCTTCGTGATTTGGTCGCATTTGTTCGCACACGATATTGAGTATCGTAATTAATTCATTTCGTTTGAATGTTTTTGTAAAATTTAGGGTGATCCGCAAATGAAAATGTACAAGTATAAGATCAGGTAACCGTAGGAGGGCAGGAGGTTGCGAATACTGTTTATTAAGTATTATCGAGTTTTTCACGTTTCATATTTTTGTTCTAATTTCATAGTGAAGAAATTACAGACCATTTACTGCACGACATTACAGTCTTACTTTTACTGACAGAGCATACGGATTTGGAAGTTTGAATGGAAAAATGCGAAACACCTTGTTAGGTGATCGAATAGACCGTACATAGATATAGAAATAAGTGGTTCCCGTTTCCACTTGTATGTACATGGAATATAATTAATATACGGAATATAATTTGGCGTGCAATGGAACGATAGGATATTGACTTCTCGATATTTATAAGACTAGATGTATCGTATGTACATGTAGATGTGTTGTCTAAAACTGGATCCGTGAATTTTAGCAATTATCGAGAATCGAATATCGCGAACTAAATAGATTTAGAAGCTGTGGATCGTTATAGATACCGTAATTATATTAAATTCATTCTCAAGCAGATATGGCACTAAATTGCAATTTGGGACGAAGGGAATTAACGATCGATAACGTCGATACGACAGCTGAACACAGGAACTGTTAAGGTGGCTTTGAATGTTTCTATCAGAAACTTCGATAATTTTTTCCTAGTTGTTTCGTGAAAAGGGAAGTTTCTGGTAAATCGTGTGTTGCGGAAAAAGAGGATGTCACGGGTATGGGGCAGGTTGAAAAGCCGGGAAAGAAAACCGAGAGAGCGACGGTGATGTTACGTACACACGAGCGCGTGTTCACAAAGGCGCGCCTTCGTTGCATTTCCTAACAAAGGATTCACGGTCACACATTTTATGCGAGACGTCATTCACTCGGTTCATATTCGAAACCGATATGATGTTTTTCCGCTGGTAGATTCCATTGAAACGCGAAACGAATTAAACGTTCGATCGATCGAAAAATGATACTAGACGTATGTATTAACGAACCGTCTTCGAACGTGTACGAGTTTGCTTTTCTGTGCAAACAGGCACTTCATTGCAGGGAAATCAGCTTCGATCGCATTACCCGCCACTGTTTGCTAAAGATAACTACTCGAGATCGCGAATCGATTTCTCGTTTCCACCGAAGAAATTCACTTGCCAAAACTTGAATATTGTCTGAATATTGGATTTTCTAAATCTAATTCAACGGTTAAAAAATCTGCCACAAAACATTAATCGAAAAGCAGGGAAAAGCAATGATCATTCAACGATCACGAATATTATTTTTTTTAAATTTACGGTTTTTCTTAGACTATTTTCTCAGAGAAAGATTATTTGCTTAAAGCCTACTATTATGTACGTCATCTTTTGTAAAAAGACCTTGTGAAAGTAACTCATTTACTGTTTTAAAAAACTGGAATTTAATCCTACGTTTATGTGATAAAATTAAAAACTTGTTAAGAAGCAGCGTTTCCAACAGCTTATCGGCGTTCGAATTTTATACAACAGCCTCGACATTTAGATTGTTGTTGATAACGGAACGTATGCGCGCGGCTCGTACCAAATTCCATCGGCAATGATTCGAAATTTATAACGTGTCGGGGCGAAGGACATGAAACTCACGTCGCGGAATGTTGAGCAGGTCCAGGACAGTAGGCTACGGTGAGCCTATATCGATCGTAAGCCCCTAGTTTCCATGGTCTCCGTCTCCATGGGATTGGTGCACCCACGATTGCTGTTTCTATCTCTCCCTCCTTCTGACTCCCCTTTCACTGTGTCCGTCTCTCGTTGTCCCCACTCCGAACGAAATTACCATCAGCTTCCGGGTAACACGGCCGCACTACCGTTGCGCGTTCCCGTGCCACTGTGTAAATCTTTCGGATTATCGTTACCACGATTTTTCATGCTTTTCCCGGGAAAGCAGAGATTTGGAATTTTCAAATATATTAGCGTGTTGTTTTTAAAATAAAAAATATGTAGCTTTAAAAGGTGATTTTGCTTTTAAGGATTCATACAAACAGCGCAGTAGATATTTTCCATATTGTAGGAGAGTTGACATTAATGAAACGCGTATAGTCGTCGACCAAAGAATAAGAAAGTCAACAATCGTATTTAGAACATTGGGCAAGTACTGATTAATTATTATTCCACTTCAAAAATATCGAAGCGTGAGGTGCATTGTGACGTCTCGATTACGTCGTCGGTAGATTTTTCACGTCGTTCGTAACGTAACTAAATCAATTACGTAGTTCGTTAGTTCGTTATAGAAATGACGTTTCGGTAGCGGGTCGCGTGGGTGGCCATCGCCAGACCGATTATGAAATACCGCGCCCAGAAAATTGGAAAAGCCAGCGGTGAGCAACGGTGAAATGTCAAGGTTTAAGGAAGCAAACTTGGATCGCTGGACGGAACCATAGCTGTCAGACATGCATTTTTAATATAGTTTCATTTTACGGACATTTGCTGATCTTTTGATAGCTATATTTATGTGGAAGTGGTTGAAAATACTTCGGTAAAGAAAATTAAGGAAAATAAATGGATCAAACATGTTGTATTGGCCTTTGCTTCTCTCTAGATAAGATACGAGAAGTGATTCTCACTAAATGACCGATACGATTATCTACAACTTCGTATCTTTCACGATACACGTCGAAACTTTTGACTTTCGACTCGTCGATTAAGTACATTACCAGGGTCGGTCACTCTGTCAGAGACTTTGATGTAACAGGTCGTTGAACTCGTTCGTATGTATGAAAAGAAGGTAGTTTAAAATGGGGAAGGAAACTTGGAGATTTTTATTCGTATTTTTACTACAGCACAAGTTTACACAGTTTTTGCGTAAAGTGTACAATACAGTTCAGCCAAGCGTATTCTTCGCACCTCTTTTAACTTTCTCTTGCCTCGTCCATCGACTCTCTAATTCCGACTGCACACTTTTTGACCTCCGTTCAACCTTTTCTTACTTTGCAATGCATTCGCGCACGTCATGACCTTTTTTTACGGGTAAGAACTTTGGAGTTTCGTAACTTTTGTGATTCAAAATTAATCGCGAGAGTGTTTCTTAAAATATATTATTCGAGGGAAAATCAGTTGGAAAGTTTCTCCATATTTATATTTTAAGAATGTTAATATTCATTGTTGCTTTCTACGCTTCTTTTTTCAATCTTAAATATTTAATTCAATTAGCTTCTCGACTCGTTGATCTTGCGTTAATTTCTTATTGATCGAAACATATGGTCAGTCTCGTATGGATTACGAATAGCATTTCACGACTGCAGATTAATTGTTATTCCTTGTATCGGCGGACCGAACGTCAATAATCTAAACATTCTCCGATATCGAACCGGTGATGTTCGATTTCAGTCAGTTGTCGTGTGGACGTCAAAAGGTCCAGGTTCGAGACTTCGGTCGCCTTCGTCACATTGAATAGCTAAATAAATGAACGTGACTCGCTGTTTTTAAAACCATTAAGCCCTTTCCCTACGTCCTATTTGTCGAATAGTGTCTGGTAAAAGGGCGTCAGAGAAAATTTTAAGGAGGAATAATATTCTTGCTTCACGGGGCTATAGGATACGACTGCTTCCTCCACGCGTCGGAAGGAGAATTTCATGAAAATAGAAGCGACGTAAACTTCATAGGGGCCGAAGAATTTGACGTTCCTTCGGGTCTCCGGAGGCACGTACCGGGCGAGGAAGAAACGAGCGAAAGAGAAAGGTTGAACGGTGAAACACGGTCGTCTGGATGAAAATTCAATGAAAATAGGAGACGTACGTCCGAGTTTTCGAGTAGATTATGCAAACATAGTGCGATTAGCCCGGTTACGCTGTTTGACTGACTTCTTTAATTATGAAAGGCTCGTTCGTTTGAAGTTGCGATTCTCGTAATTGGCCATTTCTTCTATTTACTCCGTGCTATTTTTATCATTTCTGAATCCGTAACTTTTCCATCTTTGTATTCGAACAATAACTATGGGCCTACCAAGATCTGTTAATAAATGTCGTGATTATACGAGAGCCAGAGATCAAACCGAAGGTTTTACGAGGCTTGACGAGTCCGTCTTCATGACTCGGTGTATTTTTAAACAACGTATAGAATATTCTTGACATTGACGTCATACATTTTCCAACGACAATCGTCGATTCTGTGAACAATACTGCCTCGTATTTAATCGCAAACGTATTCGTAAAAAATAAAACGTTGACGTCAGAGTTTGCGAGTCGTTGAGCCATCAGCCACGATATACAAACTGTTCACAGGCCAAAATGCCTTTTTAAAATCTCTGAAATTTTAGTGCCAAATTATTTGATTGATACTTATCTTATACAAACTCATCATTTTTCTCTAATTTTTGTTGTATGGGGTCTACCGATTTGTCAAATAAGCGAGCGACTCGTATGATCTCGAAGACAATGTTCGTTATCGTCGTCCATCGCGCGAGAACGCTCTCGAAACATGAATTCTAATGCAGATTCTGCGCGGCAACGGTGACCCACAAACGAGCAAAGCTGCTCTAAGCCGCGGACCTAATCATACCATCCGCTTTAAGAAAGCCGAACCGAGTAAATCAGGTTCAGCCGAGCATGAACCGTAGTTCGGTCTTGCACGGAAATTTCGAGGCTACCGCACGCCACCAACTGGTAGTCTTCCTCCGTGGAATATCGTCGCCCGTTGTACAAACCCGTCTACCCTCCTGTTCCTCGAGCTAGAAGCCGCTCGACACAACTACGCGCCTCGAGCCAGGAAACTACCAGTAACTTTCGAATAAAGATTACGCCCTCGAGAACGGGTCGAAAGGGGGATACAAAAGAGCTGCGAATTTCGGCATCCTTCGGCACCTCAATTAAAAGATTATTAACCCTGTGAGGAGTATGGTTAATCTGACACTCGAAATGTTTCTTATAAATATTTCTTACTCTTACGACTGGGTCGTTGTTTAATTTTCTATAATACGGAATTAAAAGATAATAAAGACGAGCTAACTACAGTTGGCTCAGTTT
Source organism: Bombus vancouverensis nearcticus (assembly GCF_051014615.1). Classification (NCBI taxonomy): domain Eukaryota; kingdom Metazoa; phylum Arthropoda; class Insecta; order Hymenoptera; family Apidae; genus Bombus; species Bombus vancouverensis. The sequence goes on from NC_134920.1 coordinate 1,649,273, forward strand.
TAATCGTTGCAGACATGCGTACGATACAATTCGGCTTTAACGATTCCTGAATAAAAATGTTATTACGCCGAAGTATTGGTAGTTTCGGTAATAAATTAACTCGTCTTCTCCGATTCACAGCTTAAGATGTCACAGAAGAATGTTTATATTTTGTTTATTAATTATAGATCGTGCCTACTTGACTAAAATCAATTCTTTTTCACTCTTTGCGTTAGTATAGTCTTTACATAAAGATTGGGGTCATAACCTAGGCCAAAGTCGCTATATCCCTGAAATACACCGCATAGAAATATGATCTCTACAGGATTAATGCTGTTACCTGTTCGAGGAACGATTTTTCTTCTCTTTTCATTCTCTCTTTTGATTCCTATTCCCCCCACCCCCGTCTTCTTGGTTTATTTCTTCTGTTCTGCCGCCATTGTCTGTTGGAGGTCTATGAATATCTTCGCAGGATTCGTCGAACCATGGATTATTAGAGTTCCTGACGAGGGTCGGGATCGTGAATTTTAACGGTGCCTAGGGGGAAGAGTCGCTTGCCAAGCGGCAGACGTTCCGGCATCTTCTAATTCCACTGTCACGTACCATAGCGCTGCAGATATTCATAGAATACCGTAATGATACGTAAAAATTATATTTACTTCTATGTATCTGAGAGTGGGGAATTGATAAGGAAAGGAAATACGGAAGAGCAAAGTTGAAATCCGGAGGTCATTTGTTTCAATAGACACCTAGGTTGCAAGGAATAATGGCCTCGATTTTGAAAATTCGTAGATGAAGGGTCGCAACGTTCCAAAGGATAGCTTGCCTCTGATAATTAGCACCTTTTCTAGCGTTCAACATTTATCATACCGGAGGTTGCCCACACAACAACGGAGGGATATGATGGAAGCGGAACGAAGGTCAAGCAAAAAAAGAAAGAAAGAAGCGAATAGAACGAAAAACGTAGGGTTTGGAAGATTAAACCTTAGCGACTACCCTCGGATGTTTTTGCGCCAGCGCCGTGCTGTGTATTCATCTTTTATCTTCATTTATGTCCATCGCCGTTTATCTTCATCGATAATTCTGATAATGACTTCAATTCACAATTGAAGCGAATCGAATTTGCATAATTTCGATGATTTTCATAATTCAACAAACGATGTATTCACGCGTTCATGAACGATTTCGTTTCATCAAATCGTAAATATATTTCGTTCTCCGGTAAAGTATTATCCAGAAAAATATCGAGGAAGAACGTGACTCGAAACGATCAAATAAGAGAACGGAGGATAGAAGCATAATAAAACAAGGATAAAGGCATTAAAAAGTTCGGTCAAAGAAAGCCCCGGCACTTATTGGTATAAAGGAGGCTCTCGTTCCATAATTAGTTTTTCCAGCGTCGCGATAACACGACGGAAAGGTTGGCCATTTCGGAATCTCGTCGCGATAATTACAATCCCTAGCGACGAGAATTATAGGATTCTTCGAACGTCGGGATTGTCTGGCAGAAACGCGAGATGTTCTTCTTTTCGCGACTTGTTGTCGGTGTTTCCTCGAACTTTCCTTCGCTTGGATAGAAGATGTTAGGAGATAAGGACCGACAGATAGAACGAACTGAGAGTCAGACTGGGAACCACGGCTTTGAAGAGAAGAAGGAACGAAGAAAGATAGAATCAAAGGGCTGGAAAGTTTTCCTTCCTCTTCGACAATTACCAGAGCGATTTTCCTCGTTAATGGAAACAGCTCCCGTGGAAAGTCGGTCGTTCGATCCACGAAACAGCGATGCATCGAGTAATTGTCGGCTTTTCCCTGCTGACATTTCAGCCATTTCGTGTCGCTTTGTGCGTGACCTTTTCAGCGTTGAATGGGGTTGTTCTATGTCTACCGTTAGATTCGTTGCAGTGAGAGAGAGAGAGAGAGAGAGAGAGAGAGAAAGAGAGAGTGAGACAGATAGACAGACAGACAGACAGACAGACATACAGAGAATGAGTGTCAGATCACGCAGGCCACGAGTTGCGTGTCCAGGAGAGTATGCGCTGTATGTACGTAAACGTGTATGGCTGTCGAAATAAAAGAGAGGTCCTTTCCCTGAAAAGAGAACGTCCGATAAAAACTGAAACGCGCGCACGAAGGCAACGAAGCAAAGGGTGAGAGACGCAAAGAGAGGGCGGAGATGGAGGCTGGTAGCGCTTTGAAATGAAAATTCCATTTCGTCGGTTGCTTTCGTGCGGTTTGCATCGCGAGCGAGCGAGAGAGAATAAGAGCTTTCCGGGGGAATCTCGTTGGCCCGGTTTTCGGCGCGAAAATGTTTCGCGTTACCAGAGGGAAATATTTGCGTCGGCCATTTGACAAAGCGGGGAAACGTTCCACAAAGAAATCGACCGATGGATATACCACTGCCCGCTGTTTTCACGCGGAATTCTCCGTTCCGTCGCTGAATCGTCAACACTGTGATCGCTTCAAATGTCGCATGGAATCTCACGAGTCGCTGGACCCGTTTGGTTGTATCTGCTCTTCAGTTTTTCGAGATTAACAAATTCAGCTTTTCGAGAAGAACAAATTGCGATTTTGTAGTTTTCCTTTGTGATTTAACGACGCGTGTTGTAATCTTTTTATGATAGAAAATAAGTAGAGATAAGAGTATCGATTTTAGATGTACTCTGAACGTGTGTATCAAATATTCGATTCAAAACTCACCATCTCTTGCAACACGATAATTCAATTGGGACACATCACGCTCAAATACGCATTTCTTTATGTGCTCAAATTCCATATTTACTCCGATACAAGTTTCATAAACGATCATTTTCTCCAAACGAATACAGAAAGGAATCGATTTCGAACCTGTCTGGTCTATCAACTATTCTCAACATTAAACGAGACATTGAAAAGAAGAACAAAATTTCCTAAAACACGCGTGCAAATAAAGGTTAGCGCGCTTTTTCTCTGTTTCACTCTATTTCACTTTATTCGTCGGTTTCCACGGCGCGACGGTTTCGTACCGTTGGAAAAATATTTGTCAACGCGGGAGCGCGTCTCCAATCCGGACGAATTTCGTGAATATTCGTGGTCGAATAAACGCTGGAAGTTTAAACGATGACGTTTCGAACAGCTCCGATCTCTCCAGCCCTCCCTTTCACCCCCTTTTTTCCAACATCGAGCGTGATCACGTCGTTGCACGCGTTCATTTTGTACAAATGAACGTTGCGCGGTTTCGCGTGTAACGCGATTCACATTCGCTCGTTAATTTTATTTCGACGTCGGTAATTCGAACGGGACCTGCGTCGAAAATAGGTCTGTTCGCCATAACGTATCGATTAGCTATCGTTAAATCGCGACGCGCGTCGTTTGATGAAGAAATATGATTATAATAATGGCGCGTGTAATCGACATTTATCTTTTGATTAATCGTATTTATGGCTTCTATTTTTTCTTTCAGGTAAGTTCCTTGGAGATAATCATGCAAATTGCTGCGATATGGGTTCAGGTATTTAAAATATTTTACTTTTAGATATACGGACTTAGTAACTTAATTATATCTAAATACTTTAATTTCTATTTTACGTCGTTTATAATGACCTCATAAATCGCTCGTTTGTAAACCAGAACTAACGAGTCATTCATCTACTTTGCATTTTATATTAGGCTAATGTCTTCTTAATACTTCTTTCACTTTGATTTCCTAAACATCTGTCATATTTCATCTTTTATACAATTACAGAAATTTTAGCACTGTTAATAAATTAATGAAGCACATGATATTTTAAAATCAAATTTCACTACAAATCACCCGATTATCCTATTCGATGGAATATATCGTAAAAAAGAAATCCATAACCTGCTACCTGTAACTTGCCAATTCACTGATATTATTAATTGATAAATCGTCCAAGGGAATACAGACAAGTCAATCCTCCAACAGTATTTATTTTAATATATTCAATCGACACAGACAAATTTACGATAGAGAAAGAAACGAAATTACGTTGTATAGAATTATTTCTAAACTTATGGAATATATCAAACATCCAAGCTCGAAGTGGTCGCAACTTAAATTCCCTCAAACGAATGCAATTCATCGTATAGCCTAAGTTCGAACGTACGAATGGCAGTGCTTCCTATTTCTCGTTGGTTCTTCTTCGAAAGTCAATCCCACGATATTTCTTGTATCTGTTTACGAACGGTTCTCGAATCTATCGGACTCCGGATTACCAAGGGTACTTTCGTCCTACAGAAAACAACGGGACGAATAGAATTCATAGATTCCGATGGGTCGGTGAGGAAGAGGTTATACACGAACGACTCGTGAATATTTGAGAAGGGCCGCGTTACAAGTTCCTTGAAATCGCGATGCACAGCATCATCCGGGTAAGAGGTCCTTAGACCGTTGTCGAACGAGTCGTCGCGTTCGAGCGAAGTCGAGTGTATGCCTCGATGCATTATGCAACCGAGCAGAGTTGCCGATGGCGATGGAGATTTCCGGCCGCGACCTAGGTCTAAATTATCTGCCCGTCATAGAAACGCGGAAGCTTTGGATATCTATCGACGTCGGTTACTCGTCCATCTTCTAGTTTTCGTCGAGTGCTTTGTTTTTAGTTGTTATTAACTCCACTCTTTCTGTGTTCTTAATTTCGCTACGCAAGGACGCGATTAACGTTCGATTCTTAAGAACTGTCTTGCTTTCGTAAGCTCATTTACCATAAGAAGACAGCATAAACAATAGCAAATTTTCAACTTAAAGAGAAAAGGAAAAGAATATACATGTGGAACATATAGATACTTTCTTCCTTTTTCGAAGTCGATGTAGAAACAATAGGTATTCGCAACATCATCATTTGTCTCTACTTTTCAATCTATGGATGAATGTAGCTTCTGAATACGATCATTTTGCATGTTCTGGTTGTCGTTGGACAAAAGTCTTTCATATTCCTATTTTTTGATTGATATTCGGTTTTTCGTAAGATACTCAAAAAAGCAAAACATCGTATGTACCTGGTGATTATAAATAGCCTTGTCGTTACGAAAGGAAGTACAATTTTTGTTAACGAAATACTTTCCGTATAACAATTCCGGACGACGATTCCACTGAAAGGACAAATACGGACGTTGAAGAAACCGACGTTATGGATGCAAAGCTGTAAATCGATCGGGCAGATTGCTGCGACGAATGGGGAGAGTCTGAATGTCGGTGCAAAACAAAGGTCGCGTAAAAGCGTTGGCGTGGTATAAAGCGCCGAAATGCGGGGGTTGCAGGCGGCGCTATTAAGGTAACCTGCGGCGGCGTAACGATTATCATAACTGTAAATATTTGCCGGGTCTCTGTAGCGACAACGGCACGGTAGCTGACGATACATCGTTGCGTTCGCAACGGTGGCGGCGTTTCGCTGCACCACGTCGTTTACCGTCGTAATCTTTCGTTGCTCCTACCGTTTGTCTCTTTCTTCCTCACTCTTCCGCTCGCGGTAAGTCTACGTCCCAGTGGGACCGACTACGACGCGCAATGGGATCGTTGAGCAAAAAGGAACGAGATCGCGCGTTCCGAAAAGGTAAAGAAAGAGAACACATTCAGAGTGGAGAAGCATCGAGGGGAAGGATAGAGGAAGAAAGGGCGAGAAAAGAGAAGAAGACAGAAGGATAAGAGGAGAGACACGGAGAAGGAGAATGGACCGACAGATACGTGGTTGCATACCACCCGAAATCCTTTCTCCGGTATTTTCGCTGACGTCCTAGAAGCGGATAGAAAACGAAGACATCGAAGTCTCGATGAGGATGCTGCGTTATTGATACGACAAAAGAGAGACGATATCGTCGTTATTGAAACACATTGATTGATATGTATAGTGAAAGTTGAAGTGCAAAAAAGAACATCGATCCTTTAAATATGCGTATATTTTCATAAATGCCTCCAAACGCAAGGAAATGATCGTCGTTCATTAATGACAAACATAATGAATCACGCGAAATTTTCATTTCGTCGTTTATTGATGACAGGTATATTTAAAGATTTAAAGCATGCTCCGACGTTTTCCCTCGAAATGAATACACATTTACGGTCAGCCTACTACAATCAGCCTATTAATTACATTAAAGCTATCTTCTGATTGGCTTTGGTCGCCAAGAAAAGTATGAAAAACATTTACTTAATCGAACAAGCGTGACGAGTATGGAAGTAATTCTTTGTGATAAAAAAAGCTACTATTTCCTGCATAATCGATAACAGGAAGCGAAGAACGAAAGGAAGAGCAGATATCGCGAGAGGGACGAATAGGAATGTTTAGTCGCACCAGACAGGTAAAATATCGATTTTGCATGCGGATGCACGCGCGCGAAGCGTGTCGTCCGTTGAAAATCCGACGATTAATTGCCCGTACATAGCGCCATAATTCGGCTCCGCTTCGTATTTGCACCGGTCTCGGGGAAAAACGTCGGCGATTCGAGCGCAAACAGTCACGGTCTGGGTTTTCGGCCAATGTGGAGGTCGCTTTCGATTTTGTCACCAGGTCTCTCGCGAATGGAATCGCTACTCCCGATCTCATTCTGCGACGTGTTACGTTTTTGCGCCGGTCCATCAATTCGAATTCGTTCGATCGCCGTCGTTGTCTCGTCAGCGCGATCGTTGTCGCGCTGGAAACCAACGCGACAGATGTTCGATGCGCGAATGCGTTCCCTGATCGACTGCTTGTTGATTCCGGAAGTTTTTCGGGATATCGAAGAAATGTTTCATACGAATTGCCAAATTTTCAGTTACCAGTGGTTTCGGTCTGCAATGGTTGTTTGTTATACGTAGAGTGGAACTCGATTTATTCGAAATATATTTATCGGGAGGAAATTTTGGTTTCCGGTCAAGCTGTTTGCTGACTCGTTCGTGGAAGCTTCTATAAATCGGAATTTATAGGTTAAAAAAGCCAAATCAATGTTAATTAATTTGATCGATTTTAACGTTTGCAAATGTATTCGACTGTGAGTCATGAGACACTTACTAATTTGAAACGTAGGTTTTAATGAAACTAATCAATAAAATTGATAACCAGGCCTTTAAAATTACAGTACAATAAAAGTACATTATAGATTTCCTTGTAATATACATGGTTAATACGTAATAACCTCATTTTACTATTTGCTATACTAACTGTATTAAATATCGTGTGACTTATGGACGATAAACGTGACGTAATTTATCCTTAACAGAAATGAAATGAAACATGTAAAAATAGGAGATTCCTAAACAAAGAAATCATTATGCGGTGGTGTGACAATGAGTAACGGCTGGATCTGCGTATTCAAACGCGAACTCATAGGTATTACATGAATGAAATCATACGTCGCATCAGTAGAATCAGTCTACTTCCATCGGAGGAGGTCCGGATATATACGCTCTTTCTATTGTAGACGTTTATGAATCGCTGTATATGTATCTTTCTGCTGCATATTAGTGCACATGTTTCGTAGCTTCATGTAAGCTGATCGGTAACTTTTCCTATGAATGATTTTCCATGAAGGATGTCAATTACTTTCTCAAGATACAATTTATATTTCAATCCACAAGTAGCACGCAGTGGAATACGAAAGTCCGTATTGAATCGCGATGCAACCCTGGGTGGCTTTGTAGTTTTATTATAGCTACACAGGGTTTCGCCTCTATCGAACGGGAGTTTTTCGCGAACGCTGTTAAAAATAGCTGCGGCGCACGGTGGACGCGTAATACCACGACGACGGATTGAATTACGCTGCCCCCGCAAAATTTCGTGTCGCATTCAACGTCATAATTTCGCCTCTGCTTGTTTGCTGTTCTTTTGTTCTTTTCGATTCGGGTTCGATCGACCTGGGCATGGAAAAGCTGCGCTTTTTCTCTCCTCTTCGCCGTTCCCCTTTCCCTCCATTTCCAGTATTTTTGCCCCTCGCCACCGTGTTGCTTCGATTAATAATAGAGCGGAGGAAGCGAACGGGAACTCGATCCCTCGGCTGCGAATAATGAAAGTTTCGTCTGCTTTGGTTTTTTCTTTCTCTCTTTTATTCCATGGCCGGTTCCTTTGTTGGAGCGCGCGCGCACGATCAGCCGAGGTGAGGAATCTCGAGACGTTCTCTCGCTCGAAACAAAAAGGCGAGAACGAGCGGAACCCGGCCGGTGGGCGTAGCGAAAGCTAGAATAAATTTGCCCAGGGATCTGGTGTGTAACAACGAAGAGCTTTCGTCTGTGATTCGACGCGAGACCCGCTTTTCGACGTTCCTTTCCCTCCTTCGCCCATTCGTGGCCCATTCGTTGATGTAAATCGATCATGAGAATGGTCGATTCGTTGGTGAAAACGCGACAGGAAACAGGGCGCCTGAATGCGTTCTATCGTTTCTTCTTGCCAAGCGACACCGAGTATCGTTGCCTGGTTTTTCTTTGTACCGTTGTCGAGTCACAAGACTTGTCAATAACTTCGAGTAGCAGCGATATTATGTTAGACAAGGATGAGAATAGTTTACGAACAATTGGAAACGTGACTTCTAACAGGATCGTGAATATTTGTAACGTAAAATTGAGGATCTGTCTGGGAAAGAGTTTTGTTGGTTTGATAATTCTGATTTTATAATATTAGCTCGGTTTCAATTGACAACCCCATTTAATGGTTCTAATGGAACGATACGCCCTAACTCTTAAGAAATTGAATTGTTAGAATTCTTCTGGCGCTACTGAGATATATTGAGACATAAGATCCCGTTATAAGTGGTACTATACATATCTACATATGTATTTTAAACTTATTTGTTATATAAAAGTGTTAACGAACATTATTCCCCTTATGCAAATTTCACAATAATTCAACTATTTGACTAAAAAGTACGTTCGAGAGCTATGTACATTCGCATCTATGTAAACCTATGTATATTTACTATAGATCTGTAGGTTATATTTTCAGCAAGTTCCTCGATTGGTTTGATAAAACTCAAGGAAAATTATGCGAGGCGACGATCAGAGTATTTGAAGAGCGTTATCAGAGTCTCGAGGAGGATCCACGAAGTTCTCGTAAATGAGTCGCGAAAACTTGTCGGTGTAACCTGCTAAGCAACGTTCAGGATGTTTCCCGAAAGACCACTCGGTCTGGGAACTCTGAGAAGTTGAAACTCTAGTCTTTTTAGCAATAGCGAGCGGCGAGTGAAACGTGGAGTACTTCTCTTTTAAGTAGCCTGCCTCTGGAAGTCGTACTTACACTGAGCTCGTTACACACTTTGGAACTTAACCTTCCATTCACTCCAACTTTCGAAGAAATCAATGAACAGAATATTCTTTGTGCCTTTTGCTAGAACGATTATTAGTGCTATATTTCTTGCACTTGTTGCCAATATCGACAAATTAACCCTCTGCCTTATAACTCGATAGCAGCTACTTTAAGTACAGTTTACCGTTACACGACATATTCGTATATGATATTAGAATAATTACATATTATTTACATTTAAGAATTTTCAATCTGACGAGTTGGAACTGAAGTTGCAGGTCCAATTAAACTTCGTTGACAATCTACCTCAGACGCGATAGTTGCTCGATGTTACGTGGCAAGGGGTTAATTCCAAAATGCTAAATACATCAAAACATTCCTGCATCAGGGATTCAGTTTTCTACTTAACCTCTTACAAAGCATACGGTACAGTAGAATCCTACTGATATAAAATAAATTGTAATAACTGTTCTAATACTTAAATTTTACAAATAATTGAATAACTTTGGTTTCGTATGGAAAGAGATTTTTCATTTTCAACTACTTCGTTCATGTTAACATATAGAAACATCTCAAACGGAAACAAAATTAATTTGAACGATATTATAGCAATTTACCAATTTTTCTTACAAAGAATCGTCTCCAAATTCTCATGTTAATGATCGTTTATTTTAAATTGTACACAGAGAAATAATAACTTTTGAATAAAAACGTAACGGGTTCCTAATCTCTATCACGAAAAATCATCGCCAAACAGTTCAATAATCTATAACTGCATTAATCAGATTTCACATTCGACTCGAACGATGTAATATCGATCTTGTTTTCCATCGCATGATTATTGGCCTAGAATGAGCATTCGGTCGCTCGACGTGGATGTTCGGCGAGGATCTTGGACGGGGATCTTCGACGAGGATTTTCGACGAGACTCCAACGGCTGCGCTGTCGTTCACCTTATTACCCAGTGCTTTAATAACGCGGCTGTTTTCGCCATTGTGTCGGGCCATTGTTTCCCGCGATACGGCGGCTTCTATGCGATCGCAGTTGCATAACGAGTACCGGCGATTCACGACTTCGCCACCCCCGCAGCCCGGGCCCGTCTCGATGGATTGTTGTCCGGGAGACTACCAATTACCGGCGAGTTTCCTCTCATCTGGCTCGATCGATAGCTTTTTGTCTCGGGAATTCGTCGAGTTGCGTTTCCCCCTGGTGGCCAGCCGCGCCGGTATGCGCCAATCCATAAATTTGCGAAATGACGAACGCCCGGCTCGCATTGCCTCGACTTTTATCGCTTCGTTCCGCGTCGCTTCGAGTTTATTCCCGTGCTCTGTATGGCGATTTGTTACGTTCCAGGTTGCAGAAGTCTCGTTGAAACGGAAAAGGTCGAATGGTCTAGTGGAGAGTATTGTTTTTTCGTTTTGGTTTTCGAGAGGGATGTATTTTAACACTAGAACTAGCAGAGTGTCCTCATAAATTGCTAACACCTCATAGAAATTTCAGAGATTTACCACCGTTCATTTTGGATCGGGGATTTCAATGGCTTTTTTCTTTTCTTTTTAAATATACATATGGATAAAAGCTGGTTTTCCTTTTTACATTATACATTTTTTCATTTTGATCTTTGGGAATTTCATGCTGTACTTTAATCGTTGATACTTAGAGCATTAGAGGATTCCGGATATCTCTCTTCTTCCTTCTTCGTTCAAAATAATTGTCAAAATCTTGTATCCTTATTTGGTTTCTCTATATACTTTTCATTTACATTTCTTTGGCGCTAGTTTTACAGTTCAGCCATAGATAGTTGTAGCGTTACATCTTTTCAAGCATCTTTTTTTCTTTTATTCGGAATAATTGACTTTCGACCTCGTATATTTCTGTCGCTTTTGTCGGTGGCGTTGGCTGAATTAGACTTTTAGAGTCCGACTATACTTTTCTAGGCACCGATAATGCCCGTTATATTCCACTAAATATTATCGTTATGAAATATTACGCTCATAACTCAGGTAAATAGTAGGTTTCAAGATAGATACATGTAATTATATGGGGCAACAAAGGTTAAAAATAAATTCGTCTGGACTTATTGGGACGCAAGACGTTAAAGCGCAGACAAGCAGAACGATATTTGAGGCTGAAAACCCATCAATTTTATTTAATACCGGTATTCCCTGTCGATTAATTTCTTTGCTGGAAATATGCTTCCACTGAGTAGACGAGTCCTCTTGAACCGTATAATACCCGAAGATTTTTAATGATTCCATCTTGAATAGACTGGAGCATTGGTCGCAACCTTAGTCAGGGTTTCCCTTGTTCTCTCGAGCGCGACAAGGAGTAGGGAGTACAATTAAGCTGTGTAATTTATGCGACGGTATTGTCGCTTTGATCGACGCTTAATGAGACGCTGTAGCTATAGAACCAACGTCTAAACTTAGATTTGGGTCGTCGGTTTTATTGGCGCGATTGAACTTGAACGTGTTCTCGATTTGAGAATCTACCCTTACCAACCATTCGACAAACGATCATTAATTTATGGAAATGTTCGTGACACTGGCAGTTTGTACTACTAAGAATAGTATTATATGGACTTTATATTTAAGATTTATAAAGTTTATAAAGATTAATGAACAGAATGGACGACTACGGTCTTCGCGTCATTGCAAAGAAGCTAATTTTCAAAGTATTATACCAATGAAACTCGAGTTATCGTTAGGAATTATCGATCAACAAGCGAAGTGGCAGATATTATCTGCACTCGTGCCGCGATAAAGTATCACAATATCGGAAATCGATCGAAAGTGCCTGACGATTTGTTCACAATCGATCAACGCGATTAACGTTTCGCTTGGAACGTATTACAGATCTTAAATAAGTAGTTTTTTTTTACAAATATGAATAAAAAGTGGCAATAATCTGTAGTAAAAGTTATCTAGGAATCTCTCCGTTAATTTCGTCGATTTCCAAAAAGTCTTACAAATCAAAATTATCAAAATTATAACATGCATCCACTTGAATCCTTGTGTCTTAACTTTGCTAACATTTCTATATTTCCAGTTCTTCTTTATTATATTATATTACTTTTCTTGTCTATGTATTGTATTACTTTGGAAACTTTAAACATTCTGAAGTATTGAGATTTCAAATTGCTGTCCACACAAGGGTTAACCGGTACCTTAGCCGCGTTTCCAGCTGACAGCGATCTCTTCTCGAAAACGTTGAAGAATGAGAGGCGCGTCGTAAGAAATAACAAAATGCCTGGTTGGTGAACGCAGCGACGGGCTGGCCGTAACGGACATCTAATGGAAGCCAGCACCGGGAAAATTAATACGGACGGGTACAATAAGTAAGAGTTTGCTCGACGTTTCAATCTTTCACGTGGTAGAGGGTTCCGCACGGAGGATGGAGAACTGCCGCCGGCGACGCTCGATGTCCGACGAAAAGCGCGGGCTTAACGTACTTTTCTCCCCCGTTATCCCGCCGCCGACAACAGGAACATGAAAATAATCTCATTCTCTATTCACGCGCGCGCGCACTCTTCGTTCCATTGACTCGTCGACGCGAGAGCACGTTGATGAAACTCGGCGAGAGGTGAAGGAGAGGAGAGATTGTAACTGCGCGTGCACGCGGAAGAGATCGTTTATTACTCGAAGCTTTTCAGTTCACTGCTTCGTCGACTGGCTGTTGATTGTGACATCTGATTCTAGCGCCTTTTAGAACCTAACGTGGATTTGGAGTTGATCTTTTGTTTTATTTGTATTTCAGTTTTCATTCATTCATTTTACTTGTTTCTTTTTTTTACTTTTCCGAAGGGTCGATCAGATTGATATTTATTTTATTTGTTTCTTGAATCCTCTGAAGAACTGATATTTAGATGGTTATGTGTAATTTATGTGGAAACTAATCGAAAAGGTGTATAGCTTTACGTTTGATGCTCGATCTGGTGCAATTTATGTGGTTTTCTATAGCACAGAATCAGACCTCCTCCTTGTATAGAGATTGCCCTATCTGTATAATAAAAGGTAGAAATTTTCGCTTGAAAATTTAAAAGGTCAAAGCCGTCATCTGAAAATATAAATAATTATTGTAAGTAGAATAAAATTTGTAAAATAAACTGTTTGATGTCATAGTTCAGCTAAAAAATTCATCGTCTGATGAAGTTTGATCTATTATTCAAACTTTCTACCTATTATTATTATGTAAATATCAAACTTATTCGATCTGTTAGGACTTTCATTATTCCAATATTGAAATTTTCTCTAAAAGTTCAGGATCACAGGTAAATATCAACGTAACAAATTTTTATCTCTGTTCGACGATATCGTTGATTCAAGCGAGTGCTGGATGGGGATTACGATAGCAGGTTGGACAGGTCGTCGGAAGACATTTTTACTGGGACGAGAGATTTCAATTACGCGACACGGTGTAACCGATCGATCGGCGCGGGTGACACACGCGCGTGAATAGAATCGGTTAACACGATAGTGCGCGATCAATGATACACGAGCCGGCATTGGGGGGATATTAATCGACGTTACGTATGCTCTCCCTTACATCCGTCTCTGCTCGCCTTTCCGGTGGTTCCGTTGTTGTCCGTATACTAATCAGGTTATGAGGAAACCTGTACTCATCCTGAATATCTGCGCGAATCAACAATCGCTTTTCGTTTATACATACACACTACCAGTGAAAAGTTTGATTTAAAGAAAACATTAGTTTAGAATTCTGTTATTTTACAAAAGTTTTTAATTAAGAATCTGTCGAAATAAGGACAGTTGAAAGATTTGCAGCAATAAAGTTGACTATATGTTGATTATAAATTTGTAACACGTTTGAGAAAATGAGATGGTTATATATGATTTTGAGTTGGTTTTTGAGATTCATTCAAATAACCTTCTAAATAAATATGATCTTTGACCTTTGACTTTTATTTGACATAGTTTAGGTTTTATGTGATGTGTACTCTGTTATTTAAAAGTTAATTGTCTGCAGTTGTGTGTCATCTATGATTGCACTTCTTTAATTTTTAGATGCATGGTCAGGGTCGCAGTAATTATTTCCTCAATTATCTCTACTTATATGTCATCGACGATATTATCATTAACGCTGTATCATTAATTTCTATTTTATCTGTGTTTTAAGAAATACGTGTCGTAAATATAGGGTAGATAAAAACAGATATTCATATTTAAGAGATAAATGCCAAGTTAATTTTAAAAGCACAAGCATGTACGTGTTATTTACAAGCGAATTATCCAATCGTATTTATTCTCTGCGTAAAATACGCCTCGTTTACATGGAAATACAACCACTCCAATATCGCTATTCGCATCTGGCACCCATTATCAGATGAAAGTTCTTTTACCCCCATGAAAACCCAAAAACTCCCAAAAGGCACACATGTTTCAAGTTTCAATGTCGAGCAACCTCTCCGTCTCTCTCTTTTATGCATCAAAATAGATCTCGGCGTATAACAAAAGTATGCTTAACCTTGCTGTGGTCCTCGAACTTTTTCGTTTCAATGTCACTCTTGCCTTAGCAAGCAACACTTCAAACATATTAAGCGTTATACAGTTAGGTTTACAATATTATACGGTATTATACACGTTATAAGTACCATTAGTATACTACGTTATAAGTATACATTTACAAACTTCATAGATTTCGATCGATCTCTTTTTCCACTATTTCAAGTAAAGATGTAAAAAAACTAACAAAATATACTTCTCATATTTTCAGTTCTTCATTTAAAACCATAGATATATATCGACAACGATTCTCCAATGCTTTTCTGAAACTTCGGAAATTTGTTAACAACACAAGAGATGCGATTGGCTCTATGTAAAATGACCCGAAAAACGCAGCAAGTCTAAGAACGATATCAAGAAAGAGAAATTCTGTCACTTTTCGTATTAATCTTCTTTTTCTCTCATCACAATCTGTGGTATATACATTTCTGTTGAAGCAGGCGTAAACTGGTTCGAAGAGTGGAGCATTAAGTAGCGGGAAGGAAGCCTATAGAGCATAATGACGTGCGTTTTCCTTGGTATCACTATCACCAACATCATCGGAACAGTTATTATATAATTTAAGGAGGGAAGGATGATAACGCGGGACCGATCGCTTTCTTCCGTGTTTCGTATCGATCTTCTCGGTTAGCCGTTGCCCAGACTCGCTTTTCTGCTCGGCGTTCGTCCGTTCACGGAAATCCGGCTTTCGTTCCAATTAAAAGTTTCGCGAGACTTAGCCACGTGTGCGCGCAATTTGAAGCGATCCGTCGTTTTCGATCGTTATCTTTCCAATTCGCTACCTTTTTCCTTCTCTCTTTTTTTGTTAGTGCGTTAAATCGCGCACAGTGTTGCACTAGCCGATGCGAGTTAGTCCAATTTGCCCGCGATCGAACGTACTTTTTTCACACGACACTTGCTCAAATTCCTGACGCGTTAACTAGTATACACATGCCACTGATTTCTCTCTCTGTCTGTGTGTAACAATTGGAATAAATCCATTGGTAATTGGTAGAATATTTTTACCCCCCTTTTTTACGCAATTAGATGAAGGTATGAGATTGAGCGTAAGTGATGTTGTAGATTGCATTTCAATCATACAGAAGTTGAATTGATCGACTTCGTTGCAAATATCTCCAGGGAAAGCCAAAATTTTTATTTTATTTCGAAGTAGGTACATTATATAATTCGCATAATACAGTGATTTAATACATGAATTTGCCAAAGTGTAATTTCGAAAATTACACGTCTACGATAGTACGGATACTTGTTCATATCGTTTGTTTTACGAATTAAGCTATAATTATTGTACGTATTATAAACATTTAAAAAAAAAAATATAGAAAATGATAAAGTTAATCAGTTTGACTTCCGAATGGTTTACGTATCCATACTAAACAAAAGGTACGACGTTCCATTGGACGCAGGCAGCGATATGTTTCGTAAGGTTGTTTCGAATCAGGGCCGTAAATTGGTCTCCGACAAGGTGAGGCGGGATGAGGCAAACACTTTTAGAACCCGGTGCTCATTAACAAAGTGGAACGAATCCAGCGTTCCGCGTGAACGCGTCGAGCAAAAGTTAATCAGCGTTGGCTAATCGAGTCTGTTCGCGATAACCTTGTACTGATTCGACGCTTCGTCACTAGACCGTCGGAGCGGCGACGGTCGAACAAGCTAGGAACTCTTTCGTCTCTCGTGTCGAGGATATTGTCCGATTCTCTCTCCATCCACCGATCTCTTCAGTTCCACTGCAGAAAACGTATCCTGTTATACCAACTGTCCCTCTCTCTCTCTCTCTCTCTCTCTCTCTCTCTTTCTCTCTCTCTCTCAATCTCTCTCTCCCTCCATCTGCACGCTCGATCCGTTGTGCAACACCTGTTGAATCGTTAGCCCGCCTAGCTTTAACGAGGATACAGGTAAGTCGGCGAATGACACGAATATAACGCGATTTTAACAGCTTTAATTGGCAGTCTCTTTCGAATCTTCCGCGTGTACATTGTGTCACGAAAATCATCGTCCAAGCGGTACTGATAAGCGACACTACCTGACTCAAGATAAGACGAAAAAATGGAGGGTAATAAAATTTCATCTGCAGTTTCGTTTTTATAAAAAAATTCATCGAGAAAAAAATGAATTGAGTACGTTTGTAACTGATTCATAATTGATTTTATATTGTCAGAGCCTACTTGCTATTAATACTTAGCTCTTAATTCGTTCTTAAAATTCGTGAATGAGAAATGTACTGTTCTTTTACTATTTGTTATCAGAGTTCACTATTTCAATCGAGGTAACATGACCGTGTTACGATCGAGATCAGCGATTCTCATTTTCAACAAATTTCAATTGCAGCTCAACCTAAACGTATTTTCCTAGAGACGAAACCTCGAACAGTTTTATTTTTGATTTTCGTTTCGTTTTTGAATCTTTCTCATTGCGTTTGTATTATAATTTATAGCATATATATGTACATATGCATTTTAGTTTCCCTATATTTCGTAGCGTTTACATCTTCCTCTGATTTGACAAACGAGAGAAGAAAGACGAGTTCGAGAAAATGAAGCCGTGACAAAGCACGGCTTATCTGTCGTTGAACGTTATCAGGCGTCGTTAAAGCCTAACTGGCTGCTACTTCGCCTACGTAACTCGACACGTGCGCCAGCAGGCGGGAGTAATTATCGAACAATAAAGCGCAAGGTGAACGGGAATCGAGCGCTCGTGACCGTGCGTTGTCGGCCGCGAATGCAAACCCGTGGCTGTTTAACGAGCCGCCGCGCATTGTACGGTGAGCTAAGGTCGTGCTTAGATGTTTCGATCGGTCGTCGAGGGAACCATGTTGAGGAAAAACGCAACTGTCGCGTACATCTACACGCTCCCGTCAACTTGTTCGTTGCCGTTTTGCCGTGTTTCCTTTCCTGTTGATCTTTCATATTAAAATTGAAGACTACACGCAGAAAACATGATAAGTAATTTGAAATTTAATTAAACAATTTCATGTGACCAGAACTGTTGTTTCATTTGGGCGTGGAAATCATTCTTTATCTGACTGTTCATCAAATTTCATAGATTTATCGGTTATTATTTTCAAGGAAGTATTTTACTTAACAGGTTATTTTCATTTTTGAGATCGTTAAATTCTTTCAGACATCAAAATGAGGAAATCAACAGAAACGTAGTTACTTATCATGTTTTCATGTCGTGACTTTCATATAGTAATAATCTAGAAATAATATTATATAAGCATATATGAAGTGATGGTGAATTGTATTTTTACATTTGAATCAAGTTCAAAATTTGTTATTTCTATTGCGAACAGTATGTGGTATTTCACGTCTTTTTACTGGCAGTAAAATTTACTCGAAACGAGGTTTATTCGTCGTTGGTAATCAGCTTCCAACGCGCGACCACAGAGTCCACTTGGTCGTCGTTTGAATCTCAGAGACAGAAACAGGGAGAGAGAGAGAGAGAGAGAGAGAGAAAGAGAGAAAGAGAGAGAGATAGAGAGAGAGAACGAGAGAGAGTTCGAAACTCAACGAAACCTGATTTAGAACTGTAACGAGCATTCATTCGAAACTCGATTGAATCGCTTTTAGAATACCGTGCAAAGTAGCCAATTAAATTTGAATAGCCTGCTCAGAGCTTCTGCAATTCTATCATAACTTATAGTCTGTGTCGACGTTAAACACGCAATACAAATTAATGACGATGTTTTTCATTTATTACAAACCAACTCTATCGAGGAAACGAAGTACGTATATTTTTTATTTCACTTGTTTGCAACCAAGAGGAATTCAACGTAACAACGGTATAAATTTTCCGATTCCGTAACCGCGCGGAGAGGCGAGCATTTTTACGTAACCAACGGATTATCCGACAATGTGCCGCGGAATTTGTTGTCGGAGATCTCATCGTTCATTTTCTCTGTCGTATCCGGCCGCGAAACTTCGTTCACTTGAATTCTCTAACAAGCCTCGGGCGGCTGCTGAACTTTCGGCAAACATTACGATCAAACGTGGCGAGAACGTCACAGAGTCTCGAATAAACTGTTGATTCGTGCCAGCCACAGTTCTCTATCTTTCTCTTTCTCCTTACGACATCAACGAAACGTTCTAAATTTCTTCCGCGGATTTTTATACGTTTGTCGGAAATTTGAAACTACAAAAATGCACCGAATATACACGGAAAAATACATAAAATATCCAAGGTATAATATCAAAACAATTCTCTACCGAAGTTTACGCCCACGTAAATATGAATTTGCGTAAGTATCCGCCGTTCATTAGGACAAGGCTCAAACGTCTGAAAGGCTTAAAAATCTTCGATCGAACATGTCGCAGTGTGCAATTCTGAAATTCACAGTTTCACTTAGACGCGCTATTCAACACCGCATAACTCATCCAAATCATCGTAACCAGCATTGGAAAACAGATACCTGTTGAGGAAACCAATAGAAACCGAGACACGTTAACTGGACTAAATTCTTTCACGTGACGCAAGCCACTCCTACCCTGCAATACAGCTAAACCGAATGAAGACGCGTAACGACGCGTTTGACACCCGTGGAGGATCGCATGTTGCTGGTCTACCGACACCCCGAAACTATGTTTACCGGTTACCGTGCCCAGTTGTTGGATACGTTTCTGCCGAGACCATAGTCTATCGTCGTCGTTGTCCTCGTCGGCGTCGGTAATTTTTCCCCCGGACACGAAGATTCGTGTGGAAGATAAACGTTGGGGCGACATTGGAGAAACCAGAAGAAAGGAGCGAGGAGAAGAAGCCGGCGAGATGCAGCCCGCAGATAAAATCACATGGCACGCACGAGCCAACGTAGCTCGTCCACGCGAAATCACATTCGTGGAAACGAAAACGAGCCGCTTGTCACTGACAGTCTTGTAATTTTCTCGAGAGAACGGCCACCGCGC
Source organism: Bombus vancouverensis nearcticus (assembly GCF_051014615.1). Taxonomy (NCBI): domain Eukaryota; kingdom Metazoa; phylum Arthropoda; class Insecta; order Hymenoptera; family Apidae; genus Bombus; species Bombus vancouverensis. The sequence continues at coordinate 1,668,872 of NC_134920.1, forward strand.
GGTGTCTTCGTCTGTTCGCTTCGTTCGCACCAAATATCGCTATTCTGAACGCAACCGCTTATTCGAGGAAACTCTATATGAATGTGGACGTTATGCCACGTCCACATTGAACGGAATTATTATTCAGAAATGGTTCGCTGGCTGTTTGTACGCCGATTGTAGAACAAAAGTGGCATAGTATGTTCATACTTGGAGCTTAGAAACAGAACGAAAACACGCCTGTCGTGAAGTAGGATTGTACGTTTAATGGTTTGTTGGTTGCAGCCTGATCGTACTTGTAGGTGGAAGAAACACAACGAGATTGTAAAATTGGTCGTATTCAAAATTTCATCTATTATTAAAGTACACCTTTCGTGGACCAAAGCAAATAATTTTAAATACTTTAGGAGACACGCGGCCCTAGACTCTCAGTTTTGGAACTTTGTTTACAGCCTTACGATGTCAACACAGTTTTAAATTTGAATGTAAAAACACTTGTTTTTTGTAAAAGACAGTTACAATTCGTTTTCATTTTTTATTCTGGAAGCTCCGTTTTTTATAACATGTCGTTGAACTGCAAAGCATCATAAAAATTGATTTCGAAGAACTGATGGAGGTTGTTGCGTTCATGCGCACCACGCACCTATACGATCAGTCGATATTACCACTTAAAACATAACCAAACCTTTCAAGCTTTTCAAAATGACAGCTTTAAATTCTTTGTTTTTACAATTGCCAAAAACACACCGCTCCTACATCGTTATAGTATCACTTCCCTAAAATTACCCTAAATAAACAATATTCGTTATTCAACACGACTTCTCTACTAGCCATTCGTGAAATTATTCACAGCTCCAACGAGCGCCATTCACGATCTTCCCTGTAGCAGCCTACTTTTCAAAAATCTATCCTTGCAAATCCCAGTGTGAACGCAGCATTATTTAACGAACCGCCGCGGAGAAGGAAACGAGAGAATTCCGGTGGTCGTTTTCGTGGTCGTCGCGCGAACAATATACGACGATGCGCCGTCGAATTTATTCGTATCGTCGAAAGGGGGTTGAAAGAAGAGGCACTGGGACTGTTAGCGTGTGTTTTCCGTGGCATGGTCCGAGCCGCATAACGACGACGTCGACGCGCACTCGACGTTCTCCCGCGTCGCGTTCCGTCCGACGCAACAAGTCCTCCTTGTCTGGCACGGCAGTTTCTCTTTGAGAGTTACTTTCCACCGTTGCCTTTCGAATACATGTGCCACCTCCGAGAAGGATCGAGCATTAAGCAACGTTGAACGAGTTCGTTAAAATTAATTTATCCGCGTATGTAACACCGGGGTAGTTGATGCGGTTGTTTCGGTCCTCATCGAGATTTCTTCTCGAGAACGTTCCCGTTTTGTGGATTGATTTTTGCGTATCGGGTTACCAGTCACTATTTATCAGTTAGATAAATAGTGATAAATAGCGATAGCCTGATACTGCGAAGAGTATCGTTGTATCTTTTTATTATTTTCAAGTCATCGTTTCGTCGTACACTTGTCCTCGCTTTAATTGAAACGAGTACCATTCGAGTAGGTCTCATTCTATTTGTGAAAACTAGTATGATATGCTGTGAAAATAGTTGAAGAGAAAATATCCAGGGCAAGAAGAAATTTAACCTAAATACATAATTGGATCATTTAGAAATCATATTGATTAATGGATTAATTTGTTATTACTTTTTAAAATTTACCTTCGATAAATTGTTTATTTGTCTTATGATAAACAAATTTATGGAAGTAAATGGTTTAGTTTTCAAAAATTGATCATTAATCGTGTAATAGGTAATGTAATTGAGTTATCAAAAACGAGGCTAATCAGGTTCCCTTCTTAAGAGTTCAATTAAAAAATCGAAGAGTAGGTAACAAATCAATTGCATTTCAAAATCGATGTTTTAGTACGAGTTCAATCGGAGCGTCGATGATTGGGATGGGAATAAGATTCTATTCGAATTCTATTGCGGTGATCAATGCGCATTGACTTTGTAATTTCCCATAATTTCCGGTCGACACGTAAAGTTCGTAGTGCGTTCACGCATTGGTTTAGAGGAATGTTTGCGAGATTCCCGTCGTTCCATTTTAAAGGCGAGGCCACCGGGAGGACTGCGAAATGGGTGCGTGATCACGTAGCCAGCGAGTTATGCGCTTGCTTCTTCGGTCGATCGGTATGTAAACGAGCCGTGCTCCATAATTCGCCCGTATCCGTTTACCTAATGACACCTGTCGTCGTCGACCGATTCAACTCGAGCCTTTATAGTCTTCCTGCTTCCGTCCATTAAGTGATTCCAACCGATTTGATCGATTTGTTCCGTTTCTTATTGTAAAACTTGCATTCGATTTAAGTTTCGGAAAAATCGATGCAGGAATTTAACGTTCAATTAACTCTTGAAGGCCATTGTAAATGGAATATGACTCTATCCTAATTTTTATTTATAATTACTGCGAACGGTAATTTTTGCTACTCTTCATCTGTTCTGGTGTCGAATAATATTAAAGTATCTAATTTCACTTGTTTCAGATAATTAATTTTTTTATTTAAGAAAGATGCGTTGAAACGAATTTTTATCCATGGTAACCTGTCAGGAATAATATTGTTTGGTTAGGGGTGATTATAAAGTTTGAGATAAATCACGAAATTTTGAATTATTTAATTCTATTTCGTATTCTATATTTTATACGATAAAGAAACTAATAATATTCAAATGATGTTTTAAATAAATAATTATGTGTATAATTAATTAATTAATTTATAATATTAAATAGTATTTGAAACATTTTTGAAATTTGCGAGGCGTACAGAAATTAGTAAATTTTCATTAAGAGCACCATATTCAATTAGGGTATATTTTGTATATGACAAGAAGACGTTATACATAGTTAACGTTCTTGCATTATGGTAATGGAGACAGAATAGAGGAAGCTTCTCAAGTTGTACACTCTAATTAAGATGCTGCAGTCTTGCGTGATACACCTAATCCACCAACGCTATACAAGCAACCTGTAATATTTCACAATTTCTTGCAAACGTTATTTACAGCAAACACGGAATACCTATTTTTCATTCACTACAACACAAACATTATACAGGAGCACGTTACGCTACGTTTGACGATTTTCCAAATTATTTGACGATTATTTGATGTTAAATTTTCTAGAAACGGACGACTTACTACCACAGGTCCCAATTACAACACGAAAGTGGCATAAACGACAGTACGGTCCAAAAGCGACATAAAAAAATAAAAATGTAATCATCGTTCTCTACATCTCGATTTATAAAGCTGATCAGTACGGCTTCTGAATGTTTCACTTACATATATCTCGAATGTTCACCGCGAAATTCTTCGCAACTCTTTGAACTCCATTGTACCATCAGAACAGACTAAAGCCTCACGGTTTTCCGGTGTCTCGTCGATCTCTCTCGAAACAATGCCACAGCCGCGTCGCCTCGGTGCGATAATCCAATTACGAGCGACGCCGTCGAGGGGCCGCCCGGACGGTCGAATTAATCGCGAGAGATAAATCGCGCGAAACGTCCCGACCGGCTGGTGAATCGCTTTTCCCCCTTTTGTCGCGGCTTAACAGCCTGGTCGTTGCCTGTTCAGAGGGGTGTCGGATTTTCGCGAGACAGACGGAAGAACAGAGGCCGCCGTTAGTTCGGTCGCGATAGTAATTGCCGAGGCGGGCCTGGAGAAAAGACGGTTAAATGGAAACTATGGCAGGGTCGAAGGGAAGGCTTTGCAAGCCTCGATGCTGCTCGTTACCGGCACCGATGACTCTTCGAACGTACGGTGGCTTCGTGAACGAGCTCGTTTCACTTGCACACGCGCGCCTCTCCCTTATTTTGCATCGGTGCTTGCTTACGTGTTCTCTCTTTGCTTCGATGTCGATGTATGTACACTTCGTGTTACTGTGTGTGCCAACGGTGTGTGCATGCAGCTCGTACGTATCGCATGGTAGATATACGTTGTTGCGAGCGCATCGCAAAATCCCAGCGGGATCGACGACATTAGAGCTCGGGTCACGACAATGCTCGTGCGGTTCAGCGGCACCAACGATGATGCGGTACACGTGTTCAAGGACGCTGATTTCGTTGGAATCCGTGCCGGTTCTGTCGGTGCACGGTCACGGTTGCGACCTTGGCAACTTTCGACACCTCCATTTTTCCACCCGCAAGCCTGCGCACATTCGTTCCGTTATTTCAGGTGATCTTGATTCTGTTTCATTTCTTTTTTTCTTTTTTTGTTTTTATCTTGGAATATCGTGGCTTTTTCCTATCGTGGCGATTGTCCTGCCTCCGCCGCGTCTTATCGCTAACAAAACAATTGAGTCAAGCGATTATTCGTCATGGTTTGCGATCTTGGAAATCTCGGACGCTGCCGTTTCTACCCGCAAGTCTGTACACATTCGTTTCGTTGTTTTAAATGACGTAATATTTTTTGTTCTCTTTCATGGAGATTTTTCTATTTATTTTCTGACGCGTCTCGTCGTTAATAAAACAATTGAGTTATGTTATTATCTAATGGTTCAACACGTTTAGTTCAGGGAAAGTTCGTGGTAGGGAAGAGCTAGGATAGACGGAGTTTCCTGGCTTATAGAAAGTTTGATAAGTAGGGAGCAAGTAGTGCGAGCGACATTTTTTCTCTCGAGGTAGTACCTTGTGAAACCTGCCAGACGATATCCGGATCAGGTGGTGATACGCAATTTACAGGACATAAAGGAACGGTCGAGTACAAGACTCGATTTCTTGATCGAAAGAAAAACGAAATAGGGTCGCGCTCCTTTCTAGCAGCCGACGAAATGAAAGGAACAAGTGGAACGGTCCCGCGTACACCACGATCCGTCTAGTTGATGCGAAATTTGGATCTGGAAAAATCGTCCAAGTTTCATAGTTCCATTCATTCCAAGGTTCAAAGATGATGCAGAGTGATTATGTTCGCTATCCGTTACCAGTAGAATTGTGCCTACTTCCACCAGACTAATTCGAAGATTCGTGTGATAAGTTTCCAGCTCCCAAACCTTAAAATTATCAAAAATCCCTGAATCTTAGATATTCACATTTTAAAATACAAATTTTAAATTTCCGTCAAACATTTGCTGGCAAGAATTTTCTGTCGGACGTACAATTTCTGCCACTGTTATCACTTCTTTTCACATTCTTCACGTTCAAGGCTCGCGTCACCATTTCCACAACCGCGAGTACCGCTGCAAATCCTCAAGAAGCGGCAAGTCCCCTCGAAGCTTGCTCAAAAATCCCGCGAACCTGCTCGGTATTCTCGTCTGGGTCCCGTGGAAACACGATTTCGTGCGTTCACCCTCGGCGCCCGTTACGGTGCTCGCCTTCCCCGCAATCGGCGTAGCAAAAGATTGCGGGAGGGTCGATGGTGTACAGGGTACGATTGCGTGAGTGTGCGTGTCCGGAGCGTGTGCCTGCTATGTGGGGGTGGGCTATGGAGGAGAATTTTCTCTCTCTCTCTCTCTCTCTCTTTCTCTGGAGGAAGAGAAGGGAAGAGAGAACGCGTGAGTGGGGCGCACGTGCGTGTGCGTGCGGCAAGAGGACGGGCGAGGGGACTACGCAAGGGTGAACGCACTCGATGCACCGCGTGCAACGAAGAGGGAGAAGCTAGCGATGTGAAGTGGAGAGAGAAAGGAAGGAAGAACGTGTGCGAGAGCCGGTGATCGTGAAAGTGAGGCGCAGCCATCGATCCGGCTGCGCTCGTGCGCCGAAACGGTAAATGGCCGTTCGGCAACTCCACTCCACCCTCTGGTTTCGGCTTTCGACTTCTCGATTCCCCCGCGTTCCGCCGATTTCCCGGAAACTTGGTCGCGCGAGCGTTTCGAGCGATCGCGCGTTGCGTAGCATGCCTGGGTTAAGCGGTTCTTTGTTCGGCCAGATACTGTTGTTTCGCATCTTTCGGTCGGAGTCAAGATTCGTTTACCTTCTTCGTTGTTTTAAGCGAATTAGTTCTTCCATAATGTAACATGACGGAAGTACGGGAAAATTGAACGTAAATCGTTCATAAGCCATATTCACCAACTTTGACAATCGACAAGTGAAGTTACAGATATAATCTTTTTTTTATTTACTTTGGCATTTGGTATTGTTTATAGCATGCTTCTACAAAAAGCGAACTTATGGAATCAAGTCATTTATTTCAGGGAAATTAGACGCTGATTGTGTATCTCTGTTGAGGGCTTGTTGTTGATACGCGTAATTCCTTGCTTAAGTTTTATGCTAAGTACATTCTATGCAAGTATTTTCTAAAGCGCTAACAGTTGCTTCGTTCGAAAAATAGGACATAAAAATACAGGTTCAGAGACAGGTTGGTTAGGAAGAACATAAGTAGGAGAGATGTTTCGATATGTGGTTGGAGAATTGTATGTTGTTATACATTGTTAGGAGGAGCTTGTAATTGGTTGTGGACTGGCGTTTGTCGCCGAGCGTATCTCGCCTTGGCCATGCATTAAATTCACGACAGGTGTCATTTACATTGGTTGCGACACTTATAATTTCATTACACCGAAGCTTAGTCTGTTGTCACGCGTATACGGATATGTATTCGCGTAACTGGAACACCTTGTTCGCCGACGCGGATGCTTCGCTGTAATAAGCATTCAACGAGTCTGGTTAGATAAATCAGCCACCGAACAAAAGTTTCGCCAGATAAATAGGGTGCAGTTAAACAGATCTCGCTCTGTAATTACCAGCTTGGTGTTTCTCGTTTGTAAGAACACCGGTTGCTCCGTTCAAGTTGAATCGAACCTTCTTTTCAAAGAATAGTCTCTGTAAATACACTTTGAAATAACATAAATCTTGACGAATACTTTGAAAAAAGTGGTTAAAATATTCGAGTTGCTGAAAAAGTTCTTATTTTCAGAGTTAATTTCTTTTAAGAATAAATTATAATTAATTACAGATTTTTAATAATAGTTACTTATTACGTTTATTTGTAGACAACGGACAAGAGGTAAGAGACTGGAAACAATTTACTTCCTGATTTTTCTTAACGCGTTATTACATCGAACGGGATAGCGTTCGAAAATAGAGCTTGCGGCACGCGCTTTCTACGGTAAATATTTGCTCAATGAAATGACAGTTATCGCTCTGGTTCCCGTTAGCGTAGAATAGATGGTATGAATAAAGTGAAATATTTACTCTCGCCTGGAGTAGAAGAGCACGAGCGCTTAGAACGCTTATTGCTTCTCGTATAACGCGATCAGAAGTCGATCCGCGTGAAGCACGTGTTCCAACCGCTGCACGCCGCTTTTGTTGCTTTAATCGAATCACTTTGAATATCGATTTCTCCGCTTGGGTAATTATTTTCAAAAGATGAAAAGGGACATGAAAAAAAGGAATGGACGGTTCGTTTGTTACGAGAGATTACGAGAATCGTAATTACATGGCTAATAACGTTGCGTTGGTGCGTTATTCCGTTACAAATATCTGTCTGCGATTATTTAGCATAAAGGTCGAATTAACGTGTCACGGCCGGTTAAAGGATCAAAGCTATGCAACATTTTTGATCGTTCACCGTACAGTGAAGCGTGTGTTATGGAACAAAGCATCCAGTATTTAAAATGTTCGATAACCATAATTATCGTTAGCGTCGTCGGAACAAAATTTCGAAAACGATTCTCATTTTCGCTAATCCCCATTGTTAGTGTTGAAACGTTTCATTAGGTATTCGACAAACCGGAGGCCCGAGTAAAATAAATTTCGCGCGGTCGCGTACAGAGCGTCGCGAATTGCTTGTATCTTTGCGTTTCATGCAGGTAGACTTACATACGATACATTCAATAACATTACAAAGCGAAGAATAGATATATTTTGAACTGCACAAAATGGTACACAAGCATATTACTTTATAAAAAATACGATTCTACCATATTTAATGGAAGATCACGATTCAAGTTTAAAATAACCGAGAAAAGTTGTAAAGACGAATAAAAATCGGACAAAGCTTTTATTTAAAATATAACCACCTTTCGATCCGTGGAATAACGAATATAAAGAAGCTACCTTATAATACCGCTGCGAACGATTCGCGCAATAGGACTAATTGCAAGATTACTTCAATTCATCCCGAACAAGTATAATATACAAATACAACGCTTCATTCCAATTTAAAACCACAGACCGCAGAAAAATTTCAATAGCCATCGAGTGTAAATACGTTTGAAATAGACCATCTACGCTTAAAACCACAACGTTTAAATTCAACGTTTAATCCGCACCTATCCGCAACTGCCGAGGGGTTAAACGGAAGAAAGTGTAGCGCGGTAAAACAATTTGCGGCGGAGAACGTTAACGGAAACGCGCGAGACCAACGCTCACGGCTGGCGCAATAAACAGAAACGCTGACGGTCGTTGGAGAGCGTTGTACCGGTGGTGAACAGCAAAAGAGGGAAGGGGGAGAGGGAACGCGCGCGCGCGCGAGAGAGAGAGAGAGAGAGAGAGAGAAAGAGAGAAAGAGAAAGAGCATAGGGCTCGTTATTATTCCGTCGGTATCTCGCGGACGATAAATCTCGTCCCAGGGATCGTCGTCGTTAGCGGTGGGATAAAAAGCGTTTTTCGCGTTTGCCCGGCGCAAACGGTCCGGTGGACGGGACAAAGGAACGCTCTCTCGGGTCCAGTCGCTGCTGCGTCCAGTCTCGAAACGTAAACGGCTGTTTGCTCGGGCCGGCCGTGGAGGGTGATTAAAGGGAATGGCATCGAGAAACGGCCCCCGTGTAAGTTTCGAGTTCGAAAGCCGCCGTCGTTCGCTCTCGTCCACTCTTCCCCACTCCGGACCACGCTTCTCTTTTGATTCCCGGTGCTCGAGTTCCTGCTGGTAATTAAATCCCGAGCTCCATCACGGGTGCTCGCTCGTACAACCTCTGTACAGAGAGAAAGAGAGAGAGAGAGAGAGAGAGGAGAGAGAGAGAACTCTCCGAGCTTTGAGCTTGCAAAGTCTGCGAACTATCGAACGCGAACCAATTACCGTAACTAATTAGCCATTCGAGCTCTCTCTAGCTTTCGAGTTCGCTAAGCCCTGTTAAAGTTGCCGGAAAACGCGTGCCTCGAGCTGTGCACGAGAAGGTACGCGCGCATCGCACTTGGAAAAAGATGTGAATCGAGCGAAAGCGTAACCTTGCAGCTTTTCGCGACCTTGATTCACACCGCCGATCAACGTTCTATGATGGCAGGTTTCGTTCGTTCATTGTTGTTGGTATAGCCATTGGAGGATACGTAGACAAATGAAAGCATTAAGTGGTAATACTTATTAATTTAGTTGTATCTAGGGCTGTGTACTTATTGTGTAGAGATGTTTTGTATCGCAAATTGCAAAGCATAGTATTAAGCGATTAACGTATTACGTATATTATATATATGTTTCCGTGTAAAGCATGTCCAATTATAATCGGTGATTCTGACGATTAGGCCGTTTATTCACCAGCTTTGTCAATGACGTTAAAACACACAGGTATGTAGTTTGAAAGCGTAAAGTGAAAGAAATCTTTCACGAAGAGAAGGTCGCATGTAATTTAATATTTCTTTCTAGACGCAGATTAAAAATCTTTCTAGCTCATGCTTACACGGCGCTGTGAATTACGAGTGGTGTTCACGTGTATGAAAATGAGGTCCTTAAAGAATAAAGAGTATAAGTACAGTGAATAAAAATTTCAGCGTAACCAGAAGTTTTCAAGTAGACTAGTTAACTGTTTCTTTCGCTTCAATCAAACGCTCACACCTCCCTAATTAAAAACAAAGATGAAGGATTTTTACAAGCAAATCATATCAAAAAATATTCACCACAAGCTTCTTTAAAATACTCTGGCCCAAAGTTTGAAAGTTCAAAAACACGGGTATTCCGTAGATCCCAAAAATTTAAGAAGAACATCAACTTTCGTTTCTATTAGCTTGGAAAATTTTGTAGTCAAAAATCTATTGTAAAAAAAGAATTATCACTGGTATTAGATTACCGTTGGCAGCATCGACTTCGATTTGGCAAGAAAATTAGCACAAAATTCAGCATAAAATTGTAGCTACCAATAGAAAAGTAATAGCAAATTTTCGACCGGTAGCGTATCTTCCTCGATTGCTATGATTCTCTATACACGTACATTAGATTATATGCAATCGTTGAAATCGATGTTGGTCGAGCGTGTCGCGAAGTTTCTCCTCGAAGCGGTACACGACGTTTACCGTTGACCGCGTACATAGCATCATCGATACGATCGATCGGACCGGGTAATCGTCCCGGTGGAATAACCTTCTTTTCGTTTTCGTTTGTGTCGAGTAAGTCGGATTCACTCGCCGATCAATTTGTTACCGATTTCTCTGGTTCGACGTGCTCGTGGGAATATCGATTCCGTAGTCCAGCCGTGCGATCCGTCAAGGTATTTGGCAAGTTAATACCACGCGGTCTGTTCAAATTAACCAAGACAACGTTAAGCCCGTATTTGACTAGCCGACAACGGGGAATATTCGTTTGAATTAATCTGTGGCCGGAAGCGAAACTTTGCCATTCGCGCTCACTGTTGTTGCCCAGCTACGAATCCTCCAAATCGTTTGTAGAGAAATGACACGCGATTACGGGGTATCTCGAAAGTTGGTTGATCCACAATTACTCGATTCGTCGGTTGAATTCCCTCGATCGTGATACATTCGCAACTGGGGAATCAAAGCTATCTGATCGACCTCGAATGAGTTTTGCCACGGACGAATGTTTCGCAAAAGTTTAAGCTCGCTGAACAGTTTACAAGGTAACGTGGCAGCCTGCAACTTACGAGGTTTGTATAAAGTTTCGAACAGAAACGTATTTGCTGTAGTCCGTAAGCTTCCTGAACATCGAGTGTCGCAGCGGTTAAAGAGTGACAGAGATCGGTCTGTTAAACCTTATCCCATTCGACTTACGTACCTTTGTTAATGTGACAGAGTATCTTAAAATTTGCTATTGTAAGAATTATTGCGAAAGGCTCATATAAATTCTATTTTATTGGCTATAGCTATGTATTACAAAGAGTTGTATTCAACCTCTGGATTGCCGACTGACAAAGCGTGTATTATCCTGTCTGAGACAAGGAAACAAGAAAGGATCGTTTCGTGATTCAGGAAATTCTGGTATACATCAGACGTGTAGCATTCTATGCTTGAACAGGCGATAACCCATCGTATACATTCTTCTAATATGAAATGTAACTAAAAACTATATTCATCTATGCCCTTGCAATGCGAAATGTTTATTCCTACATTTAAACGTGAGTTGAACGACGTCAATCCTCTATAAATGAATTTCTCTTTGTTCGAGGAAATAGGAATTAATGATAGTTATCAATAGGTTATCTAATATCGATGCGATAATACACAATACTAAACGCGCAAAATAAATAAAAATGCGCAATTTTCAAAGTTACATACTGTCATAGAGAATTAATATCTCGTTTCGCCTTTTCTTTTTTTTCTCAAATTACCGTTCCATTTTATATTGTCGATCGAAGAGAGAGAGAGAGAGAGAACGTAGAAGGTGGTAATCGTAATGCAGAGGCCGGTAAATCTCGCAACACACGGCGCGTATTACTCGAAAAACTTATGCGAGTGCCCATGGCGAATGACTAGAGGTTTTCGAGCGTATATCGCGCGTACAGAGGCAAGGTGGTGCGAGTTCGTGCACGAAAAAGAAGCAGTTCCGCGAGAATGGAAGCTGCCGGCTGCATAAAGAAGCGGTAGAAGCGGAGCGCGTGCGTCTATTGCAACGGGAACGAGGCAAAGATGAAGAGGAAGGAAGAGAACGAGAAGGCAGAGGTGAACACCGACGAAGCCGTAGCAATAAAGTGTGTCAGAACTCGGTAGCGTTCCACCTTCTCTTCTCTTCTCTTCTCTTCCTTTCCGTGCAGCTATAAAGTCGCCCGCATGCCTCGGGGATACGCCTTCGGCAAACGCTGTGCGAGTAGTCGTCTGCGATCAACTTATCCGAGATGAAAGAATTGCATTATGTTCGGGCTCTTGGTTCCACGTATTCTATGAATTTTACGCATTTTGGTTGCTTATTGAATACGAGTCACGAAAGAGATCGAGTCTATCGAAGTTAAACGGTTGGTTTCTGAAAAATTAACCTCTTTAAGGACGAATTTGTCAAGGCTAAAAGATAATTAGCTTTTGTTTTTTCGAGGTAAGATTACGTACAGATATCTATGTAGTTAAAAGTTGAAAAGTTGAAAGTTCGGTATCTTGTTTCCATGTATTCGATGAATTTTGTGTTTCTCGCGTTTCGATTGTTTGCTGGATGCGAGCTACGGAGAAACTCGAGTTTATTGAAATTAATCAATCACTTGAATCAACATGATTTTGATCACAGAAAACTATAAATCAATCCACTGCTAATTTTCATGAAAAATGTTTCGTGTTCATTATTAGAATATGAATGTTACTTGCTTCGTTATAAAACTAGACTCACGATACCTTCTTGATATACTACTTTATGTACCTTTATGATATCTAAAGTGAAAAAATATGAACCTCTTATATTGTTAAAATTACTTATGGCAGCAAGGTAGTATGATTTTAAGAACGATTGGGTGAAACGTCCATTTGCGAAGATTTAGATAATTCTAAGCAATCTCTGTTCTAAATTGTTACCGCCCTTTCGTGTCATCGATCTTCAATCTGCACGACCTATCAAGCAACACAGTCGTGTCCCATTTCTGTACTCCGCATTCGCTATATGTACATACGTATATATCCAAGTACGATCTTGTCGTATCGAAGGAACGTGTTCGGAGAATTCGATACCGATGTATCAATCGCTTCCATCGCGTCTAAACGGATATTTAGCCGGTACGATACCCCTTGCCGAATAATAACTAAGTTGTATATCCATAATCGATCGTGGCTGATTGGGACGAACTAGTTTCGAGACCGAACAGTGTTGCTCCGCCTCGAATCAAGTCTGGATAAAGCAGTAATTATCCAATTTGTGTAACATGGAAGATTACGGAGCTGCGCGATCCATACTCATTTCGTGCTACGAACTTACTCTTTGTTAACCCTTGATCGCGCACAAAGTCGAAATTAATTTCATATTGAATAACACAGTTAATTTGTTGTCGTTCTCGAAATTTGCCAGAGTACAGTTGGCCATTGGCGAATGTTTCTCTTCTTTTGATACCGTATTCGATGGTATGTGTTCGATGATAATTAATTTTCTCCCGAAATGGCAGATCACAATCGGTAGGGACGATGCAAATATCAAGAGGCATAATCGTTTAATCGAAACTATTTTGATGGTAGTTGATAAAATTGCTAGTTTTATCACGTGCCTAATCACCGAACGGTGATTCTTTCTTTCACGCTTTCTGTTTCTTCTATTTCCTTGTTTCGTCATACGTGCATACAACGACTCGCGGAAGTGTTTGACTATTTGCATAGGAAACTGTTATATCTATATCGTATGTATTGTATGAAAGAGTGATTTCAGAGATCAAATTAGTTTCAAACCATACCAGTATAATCGTGACAATCGTGTTTCACTACAGTGCTAACAAAATCCCAAAATGTTTCACATAACTCACATAATCTCTATATTCGTAAGGGATCTCAATAATTTGTATACCTTTGTGCACACATACCACCTTCGCTGTTCGCATTCTTTTTGCTTCCGTTTCGCTTGTTTCTTCACTCGAAGCTTCTAGCTTCCTTTCTCGTTCTCTCCATTAGCGTGCAAAATGTACGTTTGTGCGGAGTCAGACGTAGCGTAGTCTAACCAAGCGTCAGTGTGTAACGTCTATGGCCTATGGTATGGTGCAGCCGGGCGAATCATAAGATCTATTCGACCAGACGATATTTTTCGTTGTAAACGCGATGCTACCTTCGCCTGCCTCCTACGTTCCGTATCCTCCGCTCTTTTCCAACGGCGGCCACGGCGATGTAGCTGCTGCTGGAATTTGCCGACAAATTATTAACGTTCCCATCGGGAGCCCGCTCTTCCCAGTTGCTACCTTCGACTACGTAAAATTCCCCGCGTTGAATGCGATTTAAAAAAGACGACAAGTTTGCAGTTCCCCTCGGGATAGGGTTTAATCTTCCAGGAAGTTTCGTGGATTAAAGCGCCGGATCCTCTCTGCTCCGGTTACTTCCTACCGTGGAAAACGGCCTCCAAACTGCTGGAATTCCTGCGTGGATGGTTCCCTACAAGTTTTTAACACAATAACACTATCGTCGAAGCTTCTCCCCCGGAGATCGGAGCAATCTGTTGTTTTATCCTATCTGTCGCGTGGCCGGGCTAACCCTCGGGGGTTGCGGTTGTTTGTTTTTGGGTTGAAGGTCAAAGGAATAATTAACACTGAAATTCTCGAACAGAGTAGAGAGCATCGTGGGAAGTATTTATGTTTGTTTGGCAAGAAATATTTGGTTCAAAGAATCTGGTCTTATCTGGTATAACTCAATTCTTCCTCTTTCCGTGACCCTGAAACAACTTTTACAAAACCACGGTTCTTTCCAAGCCCCAACTATTTGACTTTTACCGCGCCTTTCGATTTTTTTACGACCTCTTCGCGTCGCTTGCAGCGATCTGATCGCTTACGGTTTGCAACTGGACTACTGAAAATGTTACGTATCTACGAGATTCGCTAATAGAGAGCTCGCCAGTTGGAGATAAGCCAGTAAACGACCTTTGACCTGTCGGTTACGGTACTCGATAGTCTAGAGTGACGTGAAAACGTAGTAAGTACAGAACTGTTACGGCAACTCACCGCGAACATATTGCTCGATGTTTCTAATAAGCAATAATCCCGAGTGTGAAACATCTGGTACCACTAGCCGGCTGGAAATCGTTTTAGAAAGTCACATACTAATTCCGTCGCTCTTATCCTGTCAGTGCAGGGACGTAAATAATCCGTTTCTATACCGCGGTGCAACATGTTCTAACAATAAATAAACTCGTGTTTTTCAATCGATAGAAGGGAGGAAAGAATCGTGCTCGAGAATTGTGGGTTTTATGCCGCACAAGGAGATGGTCGCGACTGATGTTCCGGCCAGTTGGAAAATTTCTTGGCTGCTGGTTAAAGCCAGGATCGAGGCAATTCTTCAAGATATGTTCCAGGGAAGAAAAATGCGGTTCGAGCGGTGTTATAACGTGCGCCGCGTTGTAACCGACTTATACGATCTATCGTAGCAGCCGGCGGCCGCAATGGTGCTTACGCATCGATTTTCCGTCAGAAACTTACTTACTGTACGTCGGTGTTGGCTGACTGCGACGACTAAGGGCAGGCCACGACTGTGAGACACGACGACAACGACGACGCGGTAGTCGAGGAAAAGAAAATCGCCGTAAACAAAGTCTAGTGCCACGTAGTCGGAGTATTTAAGAGTAAAACGTGCTTCGACCTTAAAGAGGCTAACGACTGTTTTATATAATAATAATTATTATTTTTATGGACAACCGGGAGAGGCAGTACATTTTTTATATCAAGCTTGTGTTTGTTATTTTTCTACATATTGGTTTTTCTGATTCGTGAAAAAGATTCATTTGTTTATATGTAAAATATGTTCATACGTAAAAACATTTGTTCATATGTTGAATAATACTATGTAGAGAGGAGCAGCTAGAGGGATTATGGTTTAAATTGGCGGAGTTTGTCGACTGCGAGTTTAAATCGTCGTATTTCATATAGAATATTTGGAAACACAGCCGTTTATATTCATTTATATTCGCTTATATTTGCTTTTATTTGCATCCTGGTTCATGGGCAAGATATTACGTAACGAATTTCCAGCGAATTCGGCCGTTCTTACCGGCGACACGTAATGAAAACAATCCCATTGGGAATGCGTTTACGTAATGGTTTTACTGAGTCAAAGTCGGTCAGCGTGGATTAGAGATGTAGCCGAATGCTAATGATATTGATAACTATCGATAATGTCGAAATTTTATCGATAATTTGGTATTTGGATGATATAATGCCGATAATGGGATTATAAGACAGAAGCAGATAGATTTGGATACATTCGAGGGTAGAAATTCAGAGCATAGAAAATTATATTCAGCTTCTGTAATAATTTATTCCTCCAAAATTGATATTTCAATTCTTGTCTCATGACGTTACGTTCATTTCATTATCGATATCTTAACCGTAATATCAATACCCGAGCCATCGATTTCGGTTGCACGATACAGGAATTAAGAAAGCCATTTGAAACGGGAACGATTACGAAGCTGCAATAAACGTACATATAGAACCTTTATATGCAAACAGGCTATATCGCACGATGGTAACAACGTTATTGACTTCCCATTTCACCGTCTCGATTAATATCGCATTGCAGTTAGATATCCTTTCACACAACGAGGCATCTACGCTCTTAAAATCACGTTTATCGATGCGTCGTAAGTAAGATTACGCTGAAAGACATGCAACGATTTGCATACTCGTATCAAAGCTCCCTGTTTTATCTCAGTTTACTCGCGATGATTCGTCGCGTGTACATTAATCGGCACGTCGACTTCACCTTTACGAAGACACGCACGAAGAAACGATCCAACTAATCGACTACAGTATTCAGCCGTCGCTGGTACTCGATACTCCTCTTTCAGTTAATTATCATTGAATACCAGTAAGGATGGCATTAATTACTGCGAATGACCATGTGGAAATCGGCGATGTCAACGGCAAGGAACGCATAGGCGATGAGTTTACATACTACTTAACGCGTTTATTACGTTAAACGAGATGCGTCTGGATTATAATTTCCGTTTCTTTAATTATTCTTCGTTCCTCGTCCTCTCGTAAATATCATATGTCCCCTATTTTGGAGTTTTATTACGTTGAAACAGTTGCGGGATCTTATTAGATCGTCTAATGAGTTCGTATTACAGATACATGCCGACTTATTATAAAAGATACTTGTGTATATATAAAGAAAGAGTTTCATCGACATATACCTATATGAATTGATGTGATCCTTTGAAAATGTTCGTTTTGAAAAGGAAGATCCCGCACATCAGTCATGATATTTACGCCCATCCGATATAGATAAAGACAAACGTCGTGATCTGCTGGACGAACCAAAATCTTATCGGTTTAAGAGAAATCTAAAGACTTTGTTAAATGTTTCAAACTTAACCATTCATTGATATTTAAAGAGAACGAAACCAAAACTGGGTGCAGAGAAACAAATAGCATAAACCTCTCCGACGATTTAATAGCGATCGTGTCATGATTCACTTGGTTTGAAATCAATTTGGCTGAACTCCAAAGAGAAATTTCCACGAAGAAATTTCCAGTCGACCGAAAATAAAATACAAAAGAATTGGATGCATATCTGTGCCTATTCGACGATTTATCGAGTTTCGTGCTACTTCGCGGGTGATTTAACATCGCCGGCTTTTGAAGCCGATAAGCACCGAAGAACAATGACTTTGACGATTTGAAGGCCGAAAAGGATTGCAAGAGACGCACGAAAGTTAATTAACGATAGAAAAAGAACGTGGCGGCCTAGAGCGGGCGCCATATGCTTTCGAGCGGAACTGTCTCAACGCTCTTAGCAAAATTAATGAAAAATCGATGAAGACCACGGCACGTCGTAGCTGGGTTACCAACGCGAATTCCGTCGACGATCAGATGCGTCTTTTCTTTCCACTTTCCTCGGTTTACGTCGAAAAATTTCATTGTTACGTCCGGTGACTTTTTACATAAACCAGAATTCATCCCTCGGTTGAGGCAGCTACTAGCTGTGTAAATATAATTAGTCGGATCGCAATAATCGTAAGGAACTGTTATAAAAGTAAGTATTTTTATTCTACCGTCAAGGCCCTTAATTGTTATGAGATATCTTCAAGTCAAGACGTTCCTTATGGTTATTGTTCAATCAGGTAAAAAATGGGAAGGTCGGGTTTTCCCATGTTCGACGGTCATTTCCAGCCGCAAGCTACCGTTGGTGGGGCGACCAACACCCATCAATAGTTTTCCTCTGCGACAGCATCATTACCAAACTTCACTGGTTTTTCATCCGTTGACCAGTCAATATCTTGATTGGTTTTTCGTTCATCGATCAGTCATCAGTTTTAACTTACTATTTACACGACTCTGAGAATACGTATTTATATCTACAAAGTTGTTGCAATAAAATATATATTATAATCTGTTACTTCAGTGTTATAATCAGTTCAACCATCTCTATTATCCTAACCAAAATAGGGGATCGATTGATTCGTGGTGTCGATTATCAAATCGTAACCAGAATTTAAGACTTTTGTTGACGCGCTTCTTCGCGATCGCGTCTCTCCGCCAACAATCGAACAATCATTTATAATAGATGAAAGATTATTTCTCTTTAAGTTACTTATGTTGTTGGAAGGGTAGTTTCGTTGTTTCTATCAATTGATGTATATTATATAGATTCTTTTATTATCAAGAAGCAAGAGGAAGAGCATAAAAAGCAACTTTTCTAATATTTCATGATTTCGACGCGTTATTAGCATGCTTTCAACACGACCTCGCACGTCTGCGAATTTATAGCTGCTTTAATGCTTCAATTTGTTGCTATTAATGAGTAATTAATGCTCATCGGGGTTTATAGGTCGAGCAGGCATCGCCCGGCAATAATCTCTGTTTGAATAATTCTATTGTTTTTATTACTGCAACTATCTGGACTTTTGAACGGTCACATGGACTTGGGAATGGTCACAAATTACATGATCACAACTCCCTGAAATTTTGTCTTATATTTGATGTAATTCTTTGACAGTAATTTATGTCAATCACTGTCGGAAATGAAACGGATTAACTTCATTTCTCAGAAATTTCTTGTAATTCAATTCAATTAATTGAATTATTCAACAGCTTGCACGACAATAAAAGCGATTCGTTTCGCAGAGGAAAGTTAGTTAACGGAAGAGTTTCGACGCGTAGTTTCGAATAGAGCAGTAGGTCAGATCGCTTTCTATAGAAGGTGCGCGCGTGTATCGTTACAAGGTATTCAGGATCGATAATGGTTGGAAACACACGGCGCACATCGATAACAATGTGTGGTCGGGACTCGAATTATTTATTGAATCGTGACGGATTTTTAATGCTTGCAAAATTCACGTATGTCGCTTGCCTACCTCTTTGTTTTATTTATCGGAGTCTCGGATGGCTAGAAATCGGTGAATAACGAACACGCTTTTTTCCCTCTCGTTTCCCCGTCCCCTATTTTTTTTTTTTATTATGCCCAGAGAGTTCGTTTGGCAGCAGGTTTTTTCATCGTTCGTCAGCGATTAAACTTTTTGGTTTGATTTTGTGGCTTTTGAATCTCGTCGCGCAGTAATACGGCCAAGCTCTCTTGTTGGCGCACGTTTATCGTTGATTTAATATTTCCATTGAAAATCATTAGTCGCGGCCCCAGGCTCGACCGGCCTTTTACCACGCCCATGCTTGCATGTATTACGTTTTTACTTTGGTCGATTTAAATATGAAATCTCGTGACGCGATTGACAATGATTTTAACCATTAACTTCATAATCTCTTTTAAACGCCTTTTAATAATTATCAATGAATTATTCTCATTAGATTGGATGAATAAAACATAAGAAAGACTGAGCTTTCATGTATCAATGCGTTATTTATTACCATATTATATATTATTATTATGTTATATATTACTATATTATCGTATTAACATACTATAATGTTTACTACAATTGGATACCATGGGACAACGCGGGACGTGAAGAAAACAACGATGATACGTCAAAAATATGACGCGAAACACTTTTATCGATTATTTGTGTGATACTTGTATAAGAAATACTGCAAATGTCTGAGCAATTTCATTGTAATCTTTCGAATGTACTTACTACGAAGTACACAAGAACTAATTTATTACGAATTTCACGATCCTAAAATGTAACATCGACATTTCCATTTTCTCAAACCATCATTGAGAGAAAGCACGCTAGTCGAGGCAACAGTGCTCGCCTTATAATTCCTCGTATTAAATTCACGGGACTCTAGAAAGATGTCTCCTCAAATCGGTTTCCGTCGATAATCATGAATTTCTCGGTTCACTAGCGAAGATCGGTGATGGTTTTCTATCGACCGTGTCGCCTACCAACCAAATGGAAACGAAATCGAAACGTACGTCATCGGGGGAACGAATATAAAGTACACGAAACTTGGATACGTTCGCATATAAGTAGCCGATGGCTTGAATGTCCGAGGATGAAGACCCAAATTGACAGAATTTCATGATTTCGAGAACAGATTCGTCGTGGTTCGTGTTACAAGAAGAAACAAGGCCGGGATAAATTGCTCGACTTCCGGTTCGACGTGGTCGGAAAGAAGGGCGGAGGGAGGTAGTAGGCAGAGAACGAGGTCGAAAGGGAGAAGGAGGCGGAGGGAGGCGGGAGGACGAAGGCAATTGAGACTGGCGACCGCTAATAGGGAGATTAATTCGCTGTCTTCTCGCTTCTCCTCTCTCCCTGCTTCTCTCCTCGTCTTCCACCTTCCGTATTCTTCTTCAGTCTCCGCTCCTCCCCGTGTCGCTTTCCCATTTGCCTGACTGGCGATGCAGTTCGTTGAATGCATTCGACGAAAATCTCTTTTCTCCTACTTCGCTGCTCGGTTCACTCGGTTGTTCGTCTCTGTTACTCCCTCTCTCTCTCTCTCTCTCTTTCTTATTGTTTCTTTCTTTGTCCGTTTTTTTTCGCTGTCTCGTTCGTTTCCCACAGGATGCGGTCAGATTGCGAGAGCGGGGAGAAACCGATTTATCGGCCATTAAGAATCGAAGAGGTTTCGCGTTTAAATTGGAGAGGTTAACTGCAGTCTCTCGACGTCGCGGCATTCATCCCCCTATTTGCGAAATAGGAAGCGAAGTCTGGACGAGTCGAGGGGGAGCATTTGACGATCGACCTTTGTCCTTTTGCGCTCCCCGTGCTTTATTGCGCGACGCTCCCTCCCTCTCTCTCTCTCTCGCTCTCTTTCTCTCTTTCTCTCTGTTTGTCTCTATTTTTCTGTCCCCTTCTCTTTCCTTCTCTCATTCTCCCTTTCTCCCTTTCTCTCGTTTCTCTCCCGTGTCACGTTCTTCCTTTTCTTTGGTCTCGTTCTCTTTATCGGTTGTCGTCGTGATTGCTCTCGCGTTACCAATAATTGCATATTATGTATTATCTCTGTCCTGCTTTGTTACGTCTACGGGTCACGACGATTTCGCGACTCCTTACAGTTAATTGATTCTCTGCCATACGTCATATCGATCCGACGATATAGTTGGAAAGGTTAGACTCGATCTCGGCGAAGTATCGTCGGTGTTGTTCTTCTATTGTCTGGCCAAGAAGAAAAGTTTGATGGAGAATGTACGCGTGTCTTATAACACGTGTTCCGTTTCGCTTTAACGAGGTTGTTTCACGTATCTGATGGATACTAGGGTAATTAGTAACTATACGTATGCTTATCGTAATTAGTGGAACCCAGCAATTTGACAAATTAATGGCGATAGGAGTTCTTTGTGTAGAAGTCTTTTTTAATGATTTCTCTGTAGCGAACGTGCATTTGAAATTCCTATCTAACTTTCTCTATAGGTAGGTACACGTTAGTTATGCAGACTCAAATTTCTGCGAACATAACCTATAGATCCTAAGCAGAAATCTAAGCAAAAGTTTCTCTCATCCATTAAATATTATACCGAGTATTCTATTCTACTTAGATATTTTAAGTTATTACGTGCAATATATCTGTGTATTTTTACACGTGAATTCTTGCGTATTGGAAGAAGCAATGTAGAAACAGGCAACTCGTGGACTATCGTCAGAATGAGAATTTAAACCGCTCGATGGCATACGGATTCCGGAAAATAATTTCCGTAAGGGCTCGTAACTCGTGTGGAATCCTCGGAATTGGATTCGAGAGGACGACGGCGAGAGGAAACGAGCAACGGGCGAGGTTCGATTTCACCTTCGAGACGATTTGTATCTCGCCGATTTCTGGCGCTCGAGTAAGAGAACACAGCAACGGTGTTCGATAACAGTCGTCCGTTCTCTTCTTCGTGCTCGTCCAGAGAATCAAATCGCTTTAATCGCCTGCACATCGATTCCACCTTCACTCGTAGTCACACTATTGATTCTCTTAAATTCATTTAAACTTTATCCCGGATCCTTAAGCTACGTCGACGTTCCGGTGGAAATGTTTTTCGTAATTCTTTTCGAGCCAATTTCACCCCCTCTATTCTATTATCATACTTCCACGTCATCGCCGACCAGCCGAGGAAACTTTTGCTGCGCGACAGCCGTAAAAATCACTGTGTCGAGGAGAAGTTGTTTTTGTCGAGCAAGACTCTCTGGACTCTTCTTCCCGGGGGTCTCCCTCGGCTGAGTTTGCTCCAGTTTCCCGCCGACATGGCTGCGGCACTTCGTCCCGTGTTTCCTTCTCGTTTGCCACGCCGCGAAGTACGTCGTTAGACTCGAACCCCTTGGTGGGTTCGTTCCGCGGGAAATTCACCTCTATTCACTGACAAACCGGTTCTTCGTCTCGATTTTGTTCTGCGTCTCAACGAGCGCAGATTATAAGGTTGAAGAGCAATACAGTTATTTTTTGACCATGATGATTTTAATCGTAGAAGTGTTGTCGTAATACGAGCACCCTTATGCGAATTGTTTTGCTTATTTCCATTTGAACCGTTGCCAATAACGTCAATTCTCGAACGACACTGACTTTACAGTATATGTACACATAGGATGCATCAGGATACGTGATAGAATTAAATAGGAAGTGATTCTGCGCACAAAAGTAAGTGGAAAATTTACAATAAAATCGTTTCGTTCGAAGCTTTGTTTTTGGGATGGTCGAACTTGAAACTTTGTCAATTAACGCATAAAGATAATAAAAAATATCGACAAAATTAGAACAAGATTGGAATAAAGACAAAATTATTTTAATTAGCATTCTATATCCTGACACATGTATTGAGAAATCTGCATTAGATGTAGGTTAGTTATCTGCAGTCAAACCTTATGTAGCATTTACTGACAAGTACCAGTAATCGCCAAGCCATTCATTAAAACGTTCATTCATTGAAAACTCTCGATTTCTTTAAACAACTTCATCTCGACTTTCTTACCTAACCGCTCATAACCTAAACCACTGTCATCACATTTTACAACTCGTCGACCACCGACATTTAACAGATTCATATTACACCTGGCTATGAACGACGCTTCTCGAATGGCTGCGGAATGAGCTGGCAGAGATGGGTTTTGTCCATTTTGATCGGTTCCATTCTAGCATCCATCCGTTGAGTGAAAGTTCGAAGGGGTCGTTCAGTTCGAATGGAAATCTCGGTTCGATGCTTGTTCACTCGTTGAAATACGTGTAATATCCGGTACAGGTGTCGGCTGAGTGGGTATTAACACGACGGCAGTCTGTTCGCAGAGTAGAGGGTGAAATGGATTCGTAGAATCTACGCGGGGAATCTCGAGACGCCTCGTTTAGGAACGAGTTATTCGAGAGGCGCGACCGCAAGGGTACGAGAGATACCGCCTCCCTTGTAAGACGCTCGTTTTCCTCATTATCATACAACTGCATTCCGGTTATTGTGTTGCTGTAATTACGGTCAGTTACGCGCGACCAGCCGGAGCGCGTAAATAATTGCGCAATTACGTGGCCTGCAACTCTCTCGCACCCGCGCGAGCGTGGATCACGCTGCTTTTATGAATGCCCTTTCTTTCTGCTGCTCAATTGAAACGATTTCCAACGCGTGAACAATTAAGAGAGATCAGAGTTACGACTACCGATACACGCGTATGTAGAATGTACGCAAGATACGATCACAGTTGTGAAACAATAAGAAAGTAATATATACGTATCGTGAAATTTGTCTCCTCCGTATCGACGTTTAAATTGTTCTCTTTTAACCTTAAAACGTTCTTTAAGGTTTCGTTTGTGGAACGATAGATTAATCGCGATATAAATTTAGTAGATTGTAAGGAAACATATGATTTGCCGTTGCTTGAAGAAAGTAGTTATAGATTTTTATGACTACATAGTATGAGCGTTCATAGGTTACGGGTACAGAATTGTTCTCGTCAATTGTGCGAACAGTTAATACATTTTCTTACATCTTACGAATAGTCTACTTTCATTATAATAAAATCCTACAAGGATTCAATATGAATTTAGTATGCTCCAAGATAAGACAATATAAATTATACAATTTGTACTGCATCCAAATAAAGATATTTTTCGACGAATGTCTGTATGCCTGCATGTATGTGATCAGAGACCAATAGAGTGAATTTTTATCAACACGCATGATATATACACAGCATGCTCGGCAAAGGAATTAGTTATCTGCATTCAACTAGAAAATCTTTTGTCTAATCATAAAATTTCGCCCATTTAAACTACAGTTGTAACAAGAACCAACCATTCATACATTAAAATTCACATTCTGCAAAAACAAGCAATAAGACCCGATAACAACTCGTGAACATCATCAAGAATCATTTCCAGGATAGTCAGTCGGTTCGCAATTTCTCAGTGTTCCGTGGAGCGTGTCGTATCCCCGGAAGCATCTATCGGAATTTCTCTCTTTTCATCCATCATTGAACGGTGGAGCGACGATATCGATAATGTTAGCCGATGGATCGGCTCGTTTCCGGTTGCGTCACGGAGCCGGAATATCACGGGAAGACGGACCGGGCCGGTGTCCCGTGGTAGAGCGAGCGCGATAAAGAGCGGTTTGGCTACGAGGCCTTAATTAGCGTTCCCGACAGGTAGGTACCTAACTGTAGATTTAAAGGCAAACCCGTTGATCCCAGTCGGTGGGTAATGAACTCCGTTGAGCTCGTCGGACGAAGCGTGAGAAGAAAGGAAACGAACCAAGAACGAAAGAGTAAAGGGGACAGAGAAGATGAAGAAGAAGAAGCCGTGGAGGACAAGGGAGAAGGAAATAGACAAAGAGATTGTGCGAGAGAGAGAGAGAGAGAGAAAGAGAGAGGGAGTACGAGAAGGTTGAGACGATAGTGGGGAAATGGAGAGAATCTCAACGTGGGTGGAGCAAAGGCGGGAAGAGGAAGTTGCCGGAAGCGGATCTTGCGATAGGGTTAACGGCATTAAGTCGTCGCTCAGTGTCGTCGCGTGACCCGCTTAACGACCCAGCCATACGTCGAACGACTCATTTCGACCACCCTTCCCGTTGACGTTGATCCTTCGTCCCGTTCGAGATGTCGACAGTGTTATTGGGTCAAGGTCTCAATGTCCTCTCGCCCCTGACTCCTTTGGTCGAACGTGTGTCGGGAAACCTGCCACCATCGTCGACTCGCCTATATGCTTGTATTACTCCGTGCGTTAGGATTGCGGTCGGGAGAATGAATTCGAGTGGGCAACCAGTTTTTGCTGCTTAGTGCTGGTCGCTGGCAAGAAAATCCAGTACAGCGATCCTCTGATGGACGTTTACTTAGTGCACCAAGAGAGAGGTACACTTGTCGATTTACGGATATAATGAGTGTAAAATATTTAAGTTTAATTAATGTAGCGGATGATTGATTGTTGAAATGCCTTTCTGACTTCCGCGAAATATGTACCTATTTTGTACAAAATACCTTGATATTATGTATATAATACGTGTACCATAATATATTTATGAAAGAAATATTACAAGTGTTCAAATGCTTCCGTGAATCTTTGTAGTTTTCTTTGGGACGTTTTGTTACATGGTCGTTGAAATGACGTTTTTGTATTTCGAATAGGAAAGGGATTTGGCTTTAAGCGATGCCCAAGTGGAGTTTGTACGGTGAACTGAAACGGTAAACTGTTGATAATGCAGGAAAGGATTAAATGTGTTCTGAGAAAGAGTATGTAAAAAGAAAAATGAACGCGACACGGAAAGTGTTTCAATACGTTGCTACGTGGACCAGGTTCGTTTGGAAGCTAGGTCGAACACGGATCGCGTGATCGTTGATAAATATAAAAACGTTAACCGTCTCTCGGTGAAACGGTTATTTCACGGATTAAACAGCACGACGTTGGCCACTGTAAGCAGACCTTTAATTTAGATCAACGATCTCACGGGAGGCTTTCCCGAAAGTTTGAAAAGTTGTCCGTGGAACTTTTTTGATCGTCAAACTTTTCGACTAGCCGAATCGACCGGTAACGAACGTATATGCGATTGATGTTACAGCAAGGAACACGCTACGAACAATTCTGAATTCGCGGGAACTGGCGTGGACTATTCCGAAATTGCATAGAAATTTGACTCGGACGAGATGGACATTGACGGGTTACAAAATGTAGGTTCGTGAGATTCAAAGTAAACAGCTTCGAGTTCATGAATTTACGGATCGTTACTAGTTCATGGCATTCCATGCAGATGAGTTTCGATCTTTGGAAGACAATACAGACATCGTATAGTTTCTGAGACAAACATTCCTGCGACTCAAAAGATTTCAAGATCCTTCACGAACTCCAAACACGTGGATCTTAGGGATTCAGAGAACTCTGTGGAATCTAGAACTCGACGATTCTAAAATTAAATACTGTTTGGCGAACTCAGAGCTGTTCTTAGTGGGAAAATTAACATCAAGATTCTTTGCGTCGAATTTTATGAACTTCAGAATCGTTTAATACAGTAGTTTACTAAGTAACAATATTAATGAATTGGCAAGTGACAAGTTGTAAATTATAGTCTCTTTTGTAACTTTACTCGTAAAGTTTCATTTCCTTCATTATTAAACTTCTTTCAGTTATGTAGGAGAATCAAGTGGTATTAGTAATTTATCAAAATATATAATCTTTCCAATGATATTAGCTCGACCGTGCGAAACGGTCCAGATCTTCTGTAATAAATTTTATAAAATACAGTATTTTCGTACTATCAATAAATTCAGTAGAGCTAAATGTGTCTAAATCGATCAAGACCATCTATATGTACAGATCCACAATTCCGTAATCGTCTGGATCAGAATCCAATTAACCTGAGCTTGTTTACATCATGCCCTATTATATCTGGAATAATGTTCTACGTTAAATGCAATATCTCTGACGTTTCCGTTGATGAAATTGCGAGCGTGTTTTATCACATATCGGCCGGCTTGTTTTTGTACGTCAATTAATCAGACCGCTTTGTCGACAATTCGATAACATACATACCAAGGAAGGCGAGTTGCTTTGAAATTGAAGTTGCGAAGTATGTTGATCACGCAGGAAGCTTGTCGCGCCTGCTGAAGTCAGGGACGATTCTTAGTTGCGATAAACTCTGGCGAACGAACAGGCAAGAGTGCATTCGTGTTGCCGAAGAAATACGAGGGACAAGATTGTTTCGGTGCACGGAATAACGCCACAATTTCGGCCAGAATTAAAGACGAGACCGTTACGAGAGTTGGAAAGGTTTCCTTCTTATTATTTCGGTTATTCGACTAAATGGTGGTCACAGCAATGAGAGCAAGGTGACAGTAATAAAAGTTATAGTTAAAACTGTAACGAAATTAAAAGTTAAAATTTGTTGTGTTTAAATTGTTTGTTAAATAATAATTGTGTTTTTAATGGTCAAAGCGAACTAGTAAACAGAGAATGTAATGCTAAATCATTTGTAGCCAATTAGATTACAAAATATCGTAAAATATGACTTTAAAGCACCAAATAAGACAAATTAAGATTTTATTAAGAAATTATTGTAAAAGAGTAGAAAGTACTGATAAGTTCGTTGTGCTAATTACGTTGTAAAACGTTTGAAGTTTAAATCCATGCGGCAGTAAATATAATATAACGAAATAACGAATGTAATGGATAGCGTGTCAGACACACAGTGACTGTCCCTTTCTTCTAGTACATTATCTTCACTGTGTCATTAGGTCAAAAAATATCTATATCTTTCATAAATAACTTTAACTCCCTTCCTCGATATTTTATTCGTGCATCTCAACAAAATTAAACTTAATATGGATAAAATATTGTAAAAAATTCTGTGACAATTTGGTTGTGAGCAATAAACCGAATACAGATTTCCATAAAATTGGAAACGCTATTTACAAATTAATGGAATAAACGTAGCTGTACATGGCACGAAAACAAGTCAAGGCGACAGAAATAGTAAACGTACGAAGAAGAATGTCCCGTTCCGTGAAAGTATTTTCACGATCCGGAAAAGGAACAAATAAAACAGGTCTAGGTGATTGTATTGCATTTCTCTGTCTCTTTCGTTGCTGCTAAGGGGTAATAAATCCTGCGGAAAGTTGCACATGCACTCTGCTGAATTCGTATTCCCGTAAAACAAGGTCAAGCGAGGTGTAATTATTAATAGGTCGAGGTACAAATTTTCCGGACTTTCATCTGTTCAATCAGTAACTTCGATATACTCTGTGTAATGCGATAGAAATCTGCTTTTAAATATTAACACACAATAATAAGCTGTGCACAAGTTAAATTAACCAACACCATACCTGAACATTTTTAAAATTTTAGTATACTTATATATATAATATAAGTATATCAAAATTAAAATAGAATTTCAAATTTTTTAAATAAAATCCACTTGTATCATATTCCTCTGCCCTTCAATAATAAATCACCATGTTCCATAAATAATTTCCTTCTCCGAGAATAAGCCCGTTAATCTAAAACCAACTTCAGAGATCGTTCTTCGTTCTACCCAATTCTTACTTAGCCTGAAAAGAGTATGGTCGAGCAGAGGAATGGAGATATCTTTCCGAGACAGTTCAGCCAGCGGAGAATCTCGGGAACTTCTTACCCATGGACTATCGGGGTTGAAAGTCGATCGACTTCACCGGGTTCGCTCAACTTATCGGGAAATTTCGTCGCGACGTGTACGCGTCCATTGAATCAAAGGGGTGAGAATTTGAGGGTTCTGTCGAAGACAGGGATCATACGGGAGGTGGAGAAGAAGAATTCGAAGTTACTTTGGCCAGCATGCAGGCATGTAAGGTAATAACGCGAGCAGTAGCAGCAGTTTCACCACGGTATTATGGCGACAAGTAAAGTCGTCGATGCTGGTGGTGGTTGTTGGCTATGCCGGTGATGGCGGTGTCGAGCGTTCCCTTAGTCGGGACAACTCGAGCCAAACCCCATACCATCGGTGTTTCTCGACTCTACGCTAAAATACCGCGATATGGTAGCGTTCTACCGCGTCATTTTCTTCCACTTTCCGCCCTTCGATCCCATCTCCCGCTTCCCTTTCAACCTGTCTCCTCTCATCTCGACTAGAGCTCGCCCCTTCGAAACTGTTCTCATCACGTCACCGCGTTCTTCCTTCCTTCTCGTCGCTTTATTTTTATCCCTTCGTCCGCTTTGTTCGGCTTTGTCGGATTATTGTGGTCACGGAAATACCAAGGGTAAGAAGCACCCTTCTTCCGTCTTCGCGCTTTTCCTTTCCGCCCTCCAGGAACTGCTCTGTCTTCCATCGTCTTCCCGATGTGTAGCGTCTGTTACGATATCCGGACCCTACATATGGACAATTTGAATGTGACAAGTTGTCATTTTTATCGTATATATTGTTCATCAATATCTCTGATTACGTTTGATTACAGTGGACTTTTATCTATCTGAACCTATCGGGGGACAAACACTGAACTGTAATATAAGTTCATCAATTTTTCTTAATACCTATTATTTTTTGTTGGCGTTAACTAAACGTTCGTTCCAATAAACGTAGTTCTACTTGGAATATATTTAAATCCGATATCGTGTCAGATATATTAATACATTTTATTCTGTCTGTTACAGGTAAGTGTTTCATCAGTGAAGATTAATGGGGCTGGCATCGAGCAAGTAATTCGTAAGTCAGTCACGAACGACATTGCTTTTTTATTCCGTCCGCTTAATCGTGCCACGGTCTTGGTTTTCCTTATATAAATCACGAATGAAACAAATACAGCTACAGATATAAATATAGAAGCCATGAAATATTTATGAACGACTCATTATAACGGGGTTAATGGTCTTGTTATTTAAAAGTTCCTCGTGTAACTCAAGCTTTAAGTACGACTTAAAACTCGAAGTAATAAAAGAGACGTTACTATTAGACATTATAATTAGCGAAGAATCGCTGGTAATTATCTACAGGAATCGAACCCTCGTCTTCTCAACGAGAACAAGGAAGCGAAATAATGGTGCGTGATTCTATTGACAACGAAGAGTAGGAGAGATGAGCGCCGAGGTGAAAGTCAAGCGAAAGCGAGTACGGGGAGTAAACGTTACACGAGGTCGTACAAGACTCCGTTAATCTTCCGAGACGGGGGCGTAACACGTGCGTGAGAAATAATAATATACGCCACGAAACGGCATTACGACTCTGGCGTGTTTAACTCACGAATACCGCCTGTCTGATGTAACAACAAACAAAGTGCTCTGCACTTTCAGCTCGCGTTCCCACCGTGTGTCTCGTTGTTTCGTTTAATTGCCACGTTTGTTAGAAATTTTTAGTGTCTTTTAAATGTACGAAGTTTCTTTTTTTACAATCGACTTTAAGCGATTAAAAGAGGCTCTTTTAAATTAATAACCTTAATCACTAATTAACTTCTTGGAACGTTGTGCCTTCACTATCGCATTAAGCACTCTATTTAGGCTAATTATTGATTATTATTTCTTCCATAAGAACGGGGAATGATAATCAGTAGATTGCGAATGTTTATGCACATTTCTGGTTTTATGAATGTAGCTAGTGAAGTAGAATTTAAAGGCAGAGATTTGTTATTATTACTGAAAGAGTGCTTACTGGGAATATTTTATTTATTTCATATATCCTCGAAAATTTCTTATAAATGCATGAACATCCGCGATTTAATAGATTACAAGTCTTGTTCTAATGAAAAAAAAAAAAAATGAAAAATATGACAAAATGAAAAAGAAGTCTGATAACAAAGGGTTAAGTTTAGTTGTAACACGATACTCCAACAAAAAATCTTCAAGTAAAAGTATTAGGGTTGAAATCAATTTGCTGGAATCGATGGCTAGAAGAAAAACTGTCAAAGGCGTTTTTTAAATACGATCTAAAATCTGAAGTAATAGCTTACAACGCCGAGACTCCATTATATCCGATCGAACGGGCCGAATGATACAGAAAAGAGACGGTTACATCTCGATCGGCGGAACCTGACGCCGTTTTTGTTCGTGCCGTCGACAATCTTCGATTTCGGATAACCATTAGACCGCGTCCGTTCAGGTTTCTTTCATCGAGTGTCTTTCGACAATATATCTGCCGCGTTTCATTTTTTGTCGGTTTGCTTGTTCGATAGGCGAGGAACAGCGAGAAATCGCGACGACACGCGAAGAGAATGACGGAGTTTCGTGCCGAAAATCACGTTCCAGACGCGATAGTTCGAACGAGCCTCGCGACGTGTACGTGTATATATTCTCATTCATTGGCCGTGTCTCGGTTCCACGATCGTCCTTCGTGAACGATAAGGATCGTGAACGCGCGCGCGCGCGCGCGTGAGCGAGCACGAGGTCTCGACCGCGGATGCACGAGAACCACCAGGACTGCCAGGATGACGACCGTTAAGGACGAGGACATTGAACCTCGCGGCGTACGGTGCTCCCTCTTTCGTAGCAGCCGCGGTTCTCATTCTTTTCTTTCGCTTTCTGATCACTCCGTCTGCTGGTTTTCCCGAAACGTTCCCAAGCCATCTCGAGCGTTCTTTCTTGAAGAATTATCCTTCTTGAAAATTCTCTTAGATTATTTCGATAGATCGTTCATATTCAAAATAGGTATTTGATAAATATTAAAAAATTCATGAACTCTTGTACAATTAAACTAATATTATTATATAGTGAAATTTTACTAATCACGTGTCGAATGCTTCGAATACTAATAAATCCCCTTTTATAACAGTACAAGTTTTGTTTAATCGTTTTGTATAATAATAAAGAATTATTTAAAATTTTCCAATGAAATTTTATATATCGCAAATCATCGTACATTATGTCCTATTGGACATAAAATTATGAAATTATAAAAAGCAAGTCTATAACCTGTAATTTACTACTTGCTGATTCGTTAACATTACTAGTTAGTATATTATTATGACGTTATACCAACTAATAATGTTCAAGCAACTCGGCCCCTTGATAATTATAATAGATAATTTTGCCTGGAGAAATTCGAAACACCGAGGAAATGTTCATTTTCACGTTCAAAGCTCAACAAGTAAACGGTCCTGCGATAATTTCAGTCGTATGATATTTCCGAGGATACAAATTACGTCGTCGAGAACGGGAAGAAAAGAAGGGAGGTTGAAAGTTAGAGCGAGGGGGTTAGAGTCGAAGAAGGGTGTGAACGAAGTGAGAAGCTCTGCCCTCGAGACACGTATCGTGTTCAAATACACGCGTCCCGAGCATTCACGTTCGTGTCTCTGGTTATTGTGTCGCGTGAACCCTTGGCAACTATAGTCTGATGGGGTTTCAGGCGCCCCACGATCCATTCGACGCTCGTGTATCCCGCTTTCTCGTCGAGGGTCATTTCTTCGTCTTCTTCCCGACGTCCATAGCCTTGTCCCGACGATCGATGCGCGACAGGTTTCCGTCACGTGCTCGAACATTAATGCCTTTCTCGTCGACGTATGGATGTACGGCACACGTTGTGGCTCTTTACACTTGTTCGTTATTGTACAGTGTCACGGGACGAATGATTAAGCGATTCTTTCGATACACTTTTTTAGTTCGAACATTCGATCAATCTATGAAATTTTTAACTCCATCTTTCGCTCGTTATATAATTATTTAACGAGTTAACGCGTGCAAGAATGAGATTTTCTATATTATTTTCTAGCTTTCATAGAGCATGATTTTGAGAATTTAATACACTGTCATCGAATCCAATATTACCACGTTCACGTTGAGATATACAATTCGATAAAATGACTTGGAAAATTGAAGAAAGTAATGGACACTCTGTTTTATAGAATTTCAGAGATAATATAATTGTACTTTAGTAACAGCGAATGTATTGCCAAGCCTGTGCAGTTATTTGCTTTTGGAATTATCTACGTTTACCACCCTCTTGAATATTCTAGAAATATTGATTATCATAAGACTAACTATGTCACTGATCTTCTGCAAGACTTCGTGCACATATTTCTATTCCGAGAACCTTCATACTCTTTGGGCCCAAAACAGTGCATATAACAAGTCGCTTCCTTTCTCACCTCTGTCATGCTAAACTACTTCCTCTCAACGATAATGGTCTTCATTATTCTCTTCTTTCACATCTGAACTACTAAATGAAAACATACAGAGAAAAGGAAGAAAAGAAAGACAAAATAGATTTGTATTTTGGTCGAAGCAAGAACATCGATTGAGCTCGCCCGGGAATTTCGGGAACGCCCACGCGAGGAAGATTTAATCGAGTGTTCAATTTTCCCCGTCGGGGCAAAGACCGAATCAATAGCCTTATCGCGCAGGCATTGTCAGCGGGAAGGAGGCTTCGTGCGGCCGGATGTTGGAGCGTCGTCAAAATTTCAAAGTTTATCGGGCCATGAACGTCAGCCCGAGCGGAGCGCGTGAAGACACGCTCCCGCTTTGTCATCGGCATCTAATTAATCTTGCTTCTCTCCGGTTGGGGCCGCCCCGCGGATTTCGCTTCTCGTTCCGTTCGACGTCGAGTTTCAAGCTGCTTGTAAACTACTTCAAGGCGTCCCATAATGCTCGCGCGACGACGAGCGATGCCGTCGACCGTGCCAACGGCGAGACGCGACGCCGGGTCTCTTCGAAGGTTTCCCTTCGTCTGCCTACGACGTTTCGTCGTTGCGCATTTTCATTCTCACTCCCGTAAAGGATTACGAGTATTTTCGATAAGCAGATAAATCGAGTCGAAATGGCAAATGATGTAGGCGTTAAAGAAACGAGTAAAAGACTTTTTCTTAGTGAAAAGAGATGTAAATTTACTATATAGCGGATAAAAAATATTTGTACATGTGTACCATTATTTTAGAATAAAGCGTTTTTTTTTTATCAGTGATAATCATTGAATGTTCATAGCGTTCAAGTGATGAATGAAGTATCAGAAATAAGTTAGAATTAGTAGAAACGCACTACTTGTTTCTGCTGTAAATCTTCGCTTCCGGCACTTACATACACCATTTATCATTCTAACTCCTCGAGTGGTTTTTTTAGATAATTTATTTAAAATTTTACTAAGTTTTTTCGACGTTTTGAGGGCAATTGTTTATCGTTCGAACGTTTCCCTTAGCTTCTTGTAGATTGAATCTTCGTGTTTGAGGGCGTCGTGTTACTGTTGCAACGTTCTATTTCTGATGGATCATTCTTACATTTTATAATCGATAGCCACATGGTCGAGGAAGCATTACAAGGTTCCCTCCGTCATTATGGAACGTCAGCTCGTCACAAGTTTGATACTCAACCATCGATTTATCTGAGTAGATCGTTTTCGCTACTATCAAGTTTCCTCAGAATTCGAAAAATAGGTCATTCAGATATTTGTCTCACTGTACCAGCTACTTTTGAATCTACGAAAATAAAGTAATATACACATGTTACTGAATTACGATAATTACAACTAACAATATTAAGATTAGTTACCTTTCGTTTTGATAAATAGAAGTTTCTCGATAAATATGAGCATACGATATATTTCACTGTGTTTGTCACGTCAATCAGTAACATCGTATTTTCAAATGTAGATTTCTTAAAAATTATTTATAATCGTATTTTGCTCGATTAAAGTATTCCTCTGACTTAAAGAACCCTGCTTACCCTATAACCTAATCGAATTAAGAAAAGAAAAGAACAAAAACGTTGATTACAAAAAGAATCGTGTATATCGAATAGGAGGTCCCTCCCAAAATAAAGAAATAGAAAATATAATGGAAGACGATGAAAAAACCTGTTCGTTTTAGAAATTCTTTGAAGCTAGACAATTTGAGAACGATGCAGCCGAACGGGAGTGATCGTGATGGTGAAATAGCTTTCTCCCTTGTCCGTGGCACGAGGAGAGAAGAGGATGCCGCGCGAACTAACGAAATTACTCGGTCTGAAAGCAGGAGAAACCGGTTTCAATCGTCTACTCTCACTAGATACACTGTGCTCCCACGTGAATCCGTGCAGATGATTGCTGGTGTGCACTAGTGTGCAGTTTAGATTGCGAATTAGCCGGTGTGTCGGTCAGATATGCGAGAAATTTGTCAGCGGCAACGAATGCCTACGACTCGATCGAGTTCGACACGATGCAACAATAATATGTAGTCCATTTTCCGAACATGGACGGAATAAATTGAACTCTGTCGAGTCATTATTTAAACATGCTGGATGAATAAAACATGAAACGAGAATAGTTTTTACGTACTTCTTTCCGAAACTTCGTGTTTACACGATTTACCTTTTCTTAATTGCATGTATTTACTTTCACTCGTTGGTTTAGAAACGACATAATTCGACTATTTTAACCGTTATACGTGATTGTAATATCTGGGAAATTTGAAAGAGAAATTTCAACAACGTCACTTAGTCTGGAACCATAAAAAAAGATATTTCTAAATAAAAATGAACTGAATTGTAAAATCAACTGAATCTTTTAATCTTCTACTATACAGTTTAATTCATTTTATTTCTTCATCACTCGACTCTGTTATATTACGATACTATGTTATTCTATGAATACTAGAGAACAGATGAACAATCCAGTTATGTCAATCATTAACTCATAAACTCTTATGAAAAACCATAGTCAACTGGAACTTCTTTTCTCATAAACAAATAAGATTCCAGTAAGAGAAGACTAAATATCTCACTCAAAATAGCTAATTATAGAAGTTATATTAAAATATCGAGTCCTTGCCACGTAACAAAGACGCGCGATTGTCAATTCTGACGACAACATACGCGATTACTTCAAAAATGTTTCCCTCGTTTCAGCGCTCGGCCGGAAACCACGAGCTCCCGTAACGAGCGTTAATTCGTACCGAACAATGAGAGGGAATATTCGAATAACGAGTATTTATTGGAACAAAGGGGACACTTTTAAATGGATCCCTAATGGATCCGTGGTTCCATCGTGTTCGTGAAACTTTCTGGCTATGGTTTGAGAGCAACCAGAATCAGAGGCAGAGGCTCGTTTCTCGTTCAGAATAGAACTGTTACGGAGCCATCATGGTCGTGGCCGATTTTAGAGCTGCCTAATCGAATGCAGCAACCTTGGAAAGGCTCGAAAAGAAGGTCCGTAGCAAACCTCGAAGTACATATCTCGCTGTAATAGGGTCGTGGGCGCACGCGAACACGTACAATGTCGTTCTCAAGTTTCCGGACAACTTGCTTAGTTTGCGGTAATAAGTGCTCGTATTGGACTCAAATGAATAAATTAATTGATACATTAGTAATTGGTTTTAACATAAGTGACGGATAAAAGGAAGTTTAAAATTGGTATTTGCGTGCCCGAGTGTTATTAATTTTTATATTAGATATTTTTTACCACGTTGATATAATTTGTTTATTGTAGGTTACATACAGTATTTATTTTTTGTTCTTGTCTATTATAATTCAATTTTATAAAATTATGGTGTTTTTCCTCTCTACCCTTCAAACTTTTGTTTTTTTCGCAAATGTACTATCTTCTTTTTGCAATCAGTAGACTATAAATTGAAGTTTCGAAAAATAAGATATTATTGTCTTCCAAAAGATTTGGAAATATATATTATATATATATATATATATATATATATATATATATTAGCGAGCAGTAATATATTATTATGTGTATACGCTAATATATTTATCATGTATGACGAACATAGATAAACATGACAAGTACATTTCTCTCAGCCCTCGTCTATTCCACGCGTGCGTTCGCTGGTATTCCACGAGTAATCCTTCTATAGCGTTCACCAAGAAAAAGAGGTTCGTTAAAATTGCAGGGTTCCTGGTATTTTTATCGTTCGCAGGCATAGTACGTAGCTCCGTTCGAACGTGGACGGGAGCGGCTCGAAGGTTGCTCAAATTTCACTCGGTATCCCCGTGCCATCCGAAAAAAAACGTATCCGATGGTGAATTTTACTCGTAATTCGAGCTATTGCGGTCGCTATCGATTGTCCAATTTCCGCGGCACGGAATGGCGAATATTGGGTTATAGATGAAATATGTCCAACGTAGGGTCAAAACAGAGCAAATTGCCTGGATAGCGAAATTGTGGCTCCGATTTAAGGACAGGAAAATTGTCAAAGTGAGAAACCAGCAAACAGCTGGTAAAAATAATAAAAAGGTTGGTTACGGTAATTGAGCTGAAATTGAGCTCGGAACGTACTGGGACGCTGAAAGTCCCGAGGACTCATTCGTTTGACTGTCCGTATTCGAGACGTGGAAAAACTCGGCTGGTGTTTTCTTCGTCTTTCGTATCTGTCGACCGTTGCACGAACCGCGAACATTAACTTCAATCTCTGGGAGAATTTCACATTTCTAAAAAAAGCGTGTAATTATTCTCAATGATGAGAAATTTTCATCAACGTTATTGTAACTTCGTTAAAATGTACGATGTTTAGGTAGCTATATAGCATAATTGGCCTTGATACAACATAACACGGGGATACGTTCCGTGCTATAGGAAGTTACGTTTTACGAACCACATTTTTGTACCGATTATATTTTATATCATTTGCAACTAGCCTGTAGATATGAAAAATTTAAATGTGTTAAAATGCCACATTGCATATAATACAAGGAAATGAATATCGCATTTGCAGAAGAAAAGATTAAAAGTTGTGTTAGCTTGATCTACATATACACACTATACTGTTTATCGCGTTTTACAAATACCGTCGCAATATTTTGTCAGCCCGTGTAAATGCGTATTATAGAGGAACGCGTTATACGATTCGTTGAATAGTATTAGTACACGTAGTTAAATTAGCCAGAGAGTTTGTTGGAAAATGTCCATCGTGGGAGGGAAATAGGACAAAAGGATCCTGGTGAGATATCGTAGGGATCGGATGGGATACGATAGGAAGCAATCGAAGTACGGACAGCGGGAGGGTGAACGTTGATTGTATTCCGCTTGTAAATAAAAGTCGACGTAATTGGATTCATGCCCTCGCGCTCGAAGATGTCCGTTCGATCGCCCTTGGCTTCTACGACGCTGCTCGCCCTAATTTCGTCGAGTAAATATCTCTTGCAAACTATAAGCCGTGAAGGCATCATCGTCAACCCCCTTGAATCCCGTGCCTCTGTATTTTAATCTCATTTGCATGTCGTTTCCTAAATGCTGCTTCATTTATTCGGATACCTTTTATCTGGTTCTTACAAAGGAAGATAAAAGCTAAAACGAGAAAAATATGGCGTTGCTTGGATAAATACGAATCTCTCGTTATTGAAAAAGGTGATTACAGGAATTGTGAATCACAAGAAATCCTCGTCTCTTTCACTTGGGGCATGGTTGGCAGAAAAGTTTAATTCGCTAATTGGTTGGCCTAATTAGAGGCGAGTCGATATTAATTTAATAGGGACGCGAAAGTTATTGTTTTGCGGATATTATGTGCATCGTCGCAGCTCAGGCTCGAGCGGAATTCAGGAATAAGAAGCAGAAGAAGCGGACTGTTCACTATGGTATGCGTGGAACGGGCACCGGCTGCCGTAGTTTACCGTTATATTTCCGTGAGAGACTTTGCTTCGTAGAAGACCCTCTGCAACGCGCGCGCTCTTTTGATTCCTTTCCAGATATTCGACTTTTGCAATTTTCTAAAAAAAGGATAGCAAAATTGTCGAGCTACAAGATTCTCAAGTACATCTGTATATTGTCAATTTGCTAGCAGTTAAGAGAAGGAGAGAGAAAAAAAACAGATTTGTCCAGAAAATCGGTTTGAGATAGAAAATTTGAAGTTGATCATACGTAATTACTCTCTGAGAATATCTGTTTCCTTTCATAATTTAGTTAATAATACTCTTTAGCTTCCAAGTCTGCCAGGGAATGTCTTTTATTTATATTGCTTACTTTGCTTCTAAGATAATGAGTTAAAATAAGCCTATTTTGAATTGCGAAATTGTGCGCAATATAAAAAATTAATATAAACGTTAAATTGTATAATTCTAATTTTGTCTTCCATTCTATTAAATAGCTCATATTTAAAGTAAACTGCACATATTTCAAAACAGGTAATTTTTTAGACCTGTCACTGTCGTAGCAAACCGACAATATAAATTTTCGTATACACATAAATCTTTTAATTCAGACCTGTCACAAACGTCGAACAATTACGTTTCATTTCAAGCCCTATTCCACATTTGTCATTTACGAAGATTTATTACGCGGGAAAACTTGTTTTATTTTTTTCGCTCAATGTACAATATACAGTATAATATTTCGTGAACTACGGTCAACACTAGTATAAACGATAGAACAGTTCGATACTTGCTTTTTATCGGATTTCTTTCAACGATCCCCTCTTCCCACTGTGCCGTATCTCTTTTTTTTCAGCGTCTCCGTAGCTGTGCCGCGATTCATGAATATTCTAGCGACGATTACCGCGGAGTAGTGTCTACTATTGTCGTTTATCGGAGTATAGCGATGTCGTTGCATCATTCGCATCGAAACCGTTTCCCCGTGTGTCGCGGGTATCCGATGCACGAGTCTCAAAAAGATTCGTGGGAAATGTAAAACGTGCTTCGTTGTCTGACAAGAGCAGCAAGATTGTTCCACGTTAAACTACCGATTAATGCAAGTTAGGATGGAACGAAAGATTGTCATGTGAAACGTGTTACGTTTGAACTATGTCTATAAAGACGTCTTGTGTGGTTTATTTCGTTCGATTTGGTGTATATTGATTCGATTTAATATGATTTGAGGTAAGGTTTGAATTCTCTTTAAATCTGAATTAAATCGTAGACTATCGTTTTGTTGGTTCGGCTTGGTTTCGTTTAATTTTGTTTGGATCGACCTGATTTCGTACGATTTGAGTTAGGTTTGGAATTTTGTCCATATCTGAATGACATTTTACACAATTTTTTAGCCATGTCACTCTTGTAGCAAACTAGTTTGGTTTTATCCGGATATAGAATGGTTGGATTTAATAGAGTTTAATGGAGTTAAAATTGGATTTGGAATTCTTACCAAAGTTAAGGATTTTGGTGAGGTTTGAAATACTGATCAAGCTACATCTGAAATAAAAATGCTTGAATCATAAGAAAAGTGAACTGAGACTCAGCTTTTATTTATTCAGATTTTAATTCTCTTTTGATTCAACTGGTTGTAGGTTCATTGGATTCAGTTTGGTTTCAATTCGATTCGGTACAGTTTGGTGAATCGACCACGATAGGTTTAGTCGGACTCACTTTATTTCGAATTGCTTTCTCGTGTGTTTCCATTTGTTTATCGTATTTTGGTTCCGCTAGTTCCAGTTTGATTTCATTTAATCACAATTCTTCCCTTTGATATAGTTCATTAGTATTCGTTTTAATTCGAGCCTGCTCAGCATGATGTATTCAATTTAGTACAATGTAATTTCATTTAATCAACCTTCAGTCGAAGGTAGATTACTTCTGAAATATTTCATTCGCATTTTTATTTATTTATTATTTGTAATAAGTAAAATACCGGTTTTACGGCTACCAGTGCTAACTCTTGATGCAATTTTATAGAAAACAATTCTCCACGGTAAAAGTACAATTTTGCTGACGTACAATTTAATGAGACGTATTTTCCTAAACAACAACTTACGCTTTTTGTACGTCAATCGTTTGGATTCAATCGTACGAATTTTTATTCATTAATAACATGCGCCAACAACGTTTAATTAGCCTCGTTGCATATCTGTATGCGAAACATTCACCAGTAATACGATGAAAAAGCTTTTCCCAAAAAATGAATTATTGCATTTCTACATTACGACTGAAACGCACAATTATTCAATCTTTTTCTTTGTAAAAATGAATGTCGAACTTTCTAGATTTTTACACCTCTGAATACCAAATCGAAAGATCTGGCAATCACCATTCCACAAATTAATTTCAATGATCGCAAGATTTTGGAACTCAAGTAATATCAGGGATTACGAAATTTCACAAGTTAAAATTCCATACCTTACAAAATTTCACAAATCACAAACTTTCGCAAATAAAAGATTTTACAAATCAGAAAATGTCATTCGAAGAATTCAAAAACATTGCTTACAAATGCCACTGTAAAAATGTAAAATACTCACATACTCGTTTTAAATCGCGAAAAACGTCAGCAGGATTCCAAAATCCAAAGTTAATCCTCCGAAATCGTCTGAATTTCAAGGATCCGAAATCCGCAGCCAATTAAGCGCGATCGTAGACACAGGGACGAGTTACGGGTGCGTTTCCGCATGCAAGCTCTCGGAGAAGCAGCAGTTCGCCTCGTATGACGTAAACGTTATACGACCGACTCCCATATAAACTGTACCCGTAGACTACGCGGTGTAGTTGTCACGGTATATACTGCAGCGCGATATAGTTACCCGCGTAGTTACAACCGGGGATTATCATTGCCGTCGTACATAATTGCTTCTCGGCCGTGTACTGTTGCACGCACGGCTACGTGACGCGTCTACGTGCACGCGCTTCGTGTATTATGCACAAACATGCTCACGCGGACCGTGTGTGCATCTTGTACACGCGTTATCAAAGGTAGGATACAGTTAGATCATCGTCGACGTCGACATTTTGTTTAACCTGTTCTGTTCCGCGAGTCAACTTTGACATAAAGTCGAAAGTATAGGACATACGGAAAATTTCAAAGTCGTTTTTTTTATTTCTACTTTCTTTTGCGAAAGTTTGAAAATGTTGGAGCACCAGAAATAATTAAAATAATCGCGACACATATGGTTGTTGTTTGTACGCTTTGAATTGTTTTTTGACAGTCCTCCTAGTTAGGACATCTGAGGAAATTTTATCGTCCAACTACAGTTTGTTAGGTGGTATCACAAAGAAAATTTTGATACGAATTATTTTGTGAAAGGAGGAAGAGAAGTTGAAGAATGCCGGTTGTCACTGAATCTCTTACGTTTGCGAAAAATAATCGAACGATTGGGCAATGTTTGACAATATTTGTATGAAACGTCAAGGAAACAGATAGCAGTTCAGTTAGTTCTGAGAATTTTAGTCCGAGCTTGCCTCCAACCAACTTGGGTATAGTGGTTTAAACGTATTTGCTTGCGGTGCTTGCTTACAGTACACTCTTGGCACGCGTTCGAGTTGGAAATCTGGTTTTGTCGGTTTTAATGGTAGATTGTAGGGACAAATGTAAGGATCAAAACTTGTAACGCGAATATAATATTATCTTTCTAACACGACCCGGCTGTCAATTTCTTTAAATAAACTAGTAATTAAAATGAAATCTGTGATCGTGGGTATTAATAACTTCTTTCAATGAGATCTTCTAATGATTCTTGGCCTTGAGCGAAAACGTTCATAAGAGGAAAATTAACATAAAAATCAAGGAATGACTAAACATATTTGCTGAATTGATATGATCGTATTAGAAGTCGCGAAAGTTATCGGTGTTTACAGTTTAAATGTTTACGAACATTTGCAGTTTCAGTTCAAAGAAACAGAAATGCGCGCATTAAGACGTTTCACGTTCGTTCGCGTTGATGTCATCGCGCTTTCGAAACGAACGATTTTCTTTTCCCTCGGCGTTTATCCCGTGGCATAGGAAGCGCCTCGTATAGCCGCACAAGATGTTCGACTTAAGTGGGACATCCTGTGCAGTAATTCCAGCAAAGCGTACGAACCACCTTTCTCTTTTTCCACGGATCTCGACATAGCATAGATAATCCTGTTGGACGACCGACCTTCCGTTAGCCTTAAGGTAATGTAAAAGCTACTCCACTTCGTTGTAACTTCGTTGTAACAATTACGTCCGAAAGTATTATTCATCGCTATGCTCGCTCAGGGATTCTTCCTTCGTCAGAAACGATACCGCGATGACCTAATTATCTTATGACCGTCCTGCGAATGATGAGAAAACTAAATTGTAATATTGACGTTTTCTCGTGTCTAGACTGCGAATGTTTATGTAAATTTGTGTTTTTATGAATGTAACTAAAGAAGCTTAAATTAAATGGAGATTAGTTTCACCTTTCGATATTAGAACGAATACTCTGCTTTGAGTATTTTTTATATTTTTATGTATTAGGTGTATTCTGTACATTTCTGCATTTCTAAGTTTCTCATAAATATATATACATCTGTGGTTCATTTATGGTATAATATGTCATAATCGCAGGAGTGAGAATTTGATGCAAGTGTTTACGGCAGGTAACTAAGTTTCGAAAGTTAGGAATTTCGAGAGGGACGGATTGAATACTTGAAAGGAGCGTGACAGAAGAATGCATTGCCATCCAAGGTTTTCGATGAACGTGACTGAATGTGTCCTGGGAATTTCTGTCTAGTTTACCTGAATCGAATGAAAGGGACTCCAGAATAGAAAAAGAAAGAACATATATTGTATGGAAAACGTGTAGGCAAGGTAATATTTTGTGCGAAGAGAGATAAGAATTCCATATTGTTGAGTAAGAGCAAAAATTTGTATTTGCCGACAATTGTCTTACAACAACACCTTTTACATCTAGATGAGTTAAACAAAATTCAGATAAATTACACAGAAACGAATCCATAAAGTTTCTCCATACCGTAACACAACATAGCATAGTATAAACCCGATCGTTCAAGCGATATGTTAAAAATCATTTTACTCTCGATATATTATTCAATTTGCACGACACACTTATCAGGTGGACGGAACAATATCTAAACTTCGCGACATTTCGTTTTATTTTAAAGAAACTGTCGCTCAACTGTTATTTGTCTTGGAGTTTCTCGGCCAGATTCCAACAGTGCCGGACAGAAATTATCGTTGCCCCGTTATCCGTGACACCGTCTAGTTGTGTACGATTTAACGTTGCCGCAAGAGCGGACTGCTTCCTTCGCGTGAATGGTTTCATGCGCAATCGGCCATGTACACAGCACGTAGCTACGCAAGATACATACTTGGGTACAACATACACCTACGTCGAGAATACGACGTCGTTACTTAGCAGACAAGGGTGAGCGTGGTAACGACCTTCCATGGTTCGCGTTACCGCGAACCTTTGTAAGGTCGACTCCTATCTGACTGATTTGTTCATTGCACAAAACATTTTAATTCGCACGTGGAATATCTCTGAATTGAAAAGTTTATGACCATATGGCGGATTACGCGTCTTCCATCTTGATTCGTTGCTATTAATTTTACCGCTGTCATCATAGAAACTTTTCCGGTTACGAGGTTCATTTCGATTGGTGATGATCGTGGCATAATTCGAGAAACTCGAGTTCAGTTATCTGGTCATCGTAAACTAGCTCGATTTCTCTCATCCACGGATGAATTTCCATCACGTTTCATCATGGGACTCGCTGACACTTAACAACTCGCATTTAAATCCCTTAGCTTTGTTTTCTGACTATCAAATTCGTTCATAATTATAATTAGGATTAAGAATCAACACGCGAATAGTTGTGATTCCGACTATCGAGATCATATGTTAATATTATCATGAAGACATATCAATTTTTGTTGTCTTGACCTCAACCCCTTTGAGAGGTATGAATGTTGATATACGTTTTGAATTTTGCACCAACGTATCGCAGTTCT
Source organism: Bombus vancouverensis nearcticus (assembly GCF_051014615.1). Classification (NCBI taxonomy): domain Eukaryota; kingdom Metazoa; phylum Arthropoda; class Insecta; order Hymenoptera; family Apidae; genus Bombus; species Bombus vancouverensis. Next base: position 1,713,430 of record NC_134920.1, read on the forward strand.
TCTTTTATGCGGATTCTTTCAGTATATCACAATTCAGTATATTTAAACAATTGCACTCTGAAGACCTACAATCGCAAATACGTAAAACAGATTCATTATTCTAAAATACAGATATAGGAAGAAACTCGCCATACTAGAAACTAATATGGAATCTATACTTTCAGAAGAATAAAAGAGTAAAAAAGTTGCTTTTGTTGAAGCCATACGAAAAAAGCATTAATTTTAAGTTCAATGATTGTTATTTGCAACACAGAATTTTTATGGTTTCGCAGACGCGCTTGTATAAATATTAGCGTTAAAAGAGATAAGCGGAAAAACGGGAATTGGAGCGCGTTTCGTCGGAAATTTCGTTTCATGTTTAACGCAGGAGTAATTTTGTTTCTGGGTCTGTGAAGCGTTTTCACGTTGGTTTTTCGGCGCCCGGAAAGTGCCGCGATTCCGCTAAATATCCGACTAATTCGTATGTAAACTTATGTGAATCCATTCCCGTCCCACGTGTACAAGCCGAAACCATGAACGTTTAATTTGCGCTTTTACTTTCTGTCTGTCTGTCTGTCTCTCTCTGTACCATTTGTCGAAAAGCGGTTTCCCACTCATTATAGTGGCGATAACGAAAACTTCTACAGCAAGAGACGATGTTGTTCACGGATCCTTGAAAATCCTTCGCGCAGCCTGTTATCGAATAGGGCGTGCTCGTTGGAGATTAATCGACCTGTTGGCTTAGTGCACCGAGTGCTCACATATCCAGTCGACCGATGTTCGCGCGAGTATATTTGAAATTTAAACGATCGCGTTTTGAATACCGTGAAAAAACATCTATCGTGGTGTATGTATTTTTTATTGAGTACCATAGCATACGGTAGAGTAAATACGCGGCTATATCGCGTCTAAATTTTAGTCACGTAATGAAATTACCATTCAGAGATTGCGAAATCCTATGATTCTGGTCTTATCATCGAATTTCACTCCATAGAACGCTAATTTCTGATACACGCGATAACCATTTTCAAATATTAGATTCTTCGAGGAAGTACCTGTTGAAGATCTGGATAGCTGGATTGGTAGAGCAAATAGTATATTCGGATTGAAATCTCCAGTGAGTTTGTTCTTTTCCTTCTTAGAATAGTCCTTTACCAATAGGTTTTCGAAGATTTTGAAATGAGGTCACGAAACGTTCATTGTTCGCGTTGAATAATCAAATTCTCAATAATATTGAACGACAAACTTATACTCGGAAAATGTGAAAATGTCAAAGAGTATACATAAATCATACACAACCAGCGTAGTGAATATAGCGACATTACGACCAATAGAATGAGAGTAATGAATCGAATTGGAATGAAGTGGTTAGGTGCAAGTGGAACGAGGATAATAGAAGAGGGAAGCGTGTTATAGCTGGGATTGAAGAGTGGTCGTTCGAGGTCGCATCCCCCACTACAAATTATACTAGTCCCCCACTTTCATGACCTTGTCATAATATGACATAACATAATATATATAAACTTTCTCACTGAAAATGTAAAATTCTTTTTATTTCACTTCCAGTATATTTTAATCCCTCATTCTTTGCGTATAATATAATCTTTTCTGAAATAATATATCGCTGCAGTTTATCAATTTCTTCCTTCTCTTCCTTCCTTTTCCAATAAAATGGAAGAAACTTTTCACCTATGCTTAAATCATATTACTCGAATAACAACGCTTTTCACAAACATGAGATAGAATCATGATGCTCTCATACCATTGGCTTCCACGTCAGCCACCCTCAGTTTTCCTCGAAACACTTCCTACACAGATTTAATCTCTTCCTACACAGGATTCCGTGTACCACCTGTACACGATACATATAATTCTCTGCGTGCACACGCGCGTGACGTAAAGCAACCTGTAACCGCGGGCGTGCACACATGCGCACCTATCGCAAATTCGTCGGGGTGCGATGCACTTGGCGCGTGTATATCGCAACCGAGAGATCCATGCGTCACTCGGCCTGTGCGTAGTTTCTATTTATGCGCCCATCTATGCTAACGAAGCATCAAGGGGAACACGACGACGTTGTGGAATGCGCCTGGGATGCTTCTCCGCTCCCATTGTCGCAATAATCGCGTGAAATCATACACCTCGAACGTTTTCATCTTGGTTAACTCTTATATATATAAGCAACCAAAATTTTGGGGTTATCTCATTGTTACGTCCGGTGACTCTCTACGGTCGAGGCGTCCATCAGCTGTATACATATAATTAACCCATTTGTATCCAAGCGCGGATTATTACGCGCGCTGCGACTGCTTTTTATTTCAGTTGCTAAGTATTCTTGAGATGTGAAAGTTCACGTTTAACCCGGTTGTCAACATCTCGCCTATATCAGTTTATTGTATTGACCATTTTGAAGAACTTCACGAGAAATAATATGATTTAATTTCTTATTTCTTATTTTTTTAAATAAATAATTTTTTCTTTTTTCTTTGTTATAAAGAATGTAAGATGCGATGTTTGCGAAGTAACATTGTCTACCAATCGTTTTGAACAGTAAATTTTCGATAAACTCCATGAAGAATTCGGATGTCATTTACTGTATCTACGACTGATCGCACGCGGTGATAGAGACCAGTCCTCTTAAGTAGAGCCATGATGCAAATGGGTTAAGCTGGTCGCAATAATCCTAAGAGACGATAATAAAACGAGGCTTTTTGGATTTACCGTTAAAACCATTAAATGGCTTAAAACACCTTCAAATCGAGACGTTCCTTATGGTCATTGCTCCATTGGGGGAACGTGGGTTTTCCCATGTTTCCCGGAATTCCATCCGTAAGCGACCAGTAGTAGGCGATCACCACCGAACAAGAGTTTTCCTTTGCGACAGTATTGTCGCCGATTCTCACTTAATCTCCGCCTATATATATATATATAGGTTAGTCATCATCTCTACACTGAATCTACGACTACAGATCAGTCGACAGCTCTGCACTGGGTTCACTACTTTAAATCAGTCAACATATATTAATTAACATATATATATACACGCAATGAGCGTAATCATCGTGTTGTTGGAAATATATAATATCTTTGAACTGTTAATCAAGTGCTACTCATTAAAACCACCTCTAATCGTAATCGGGAATTTACGACTCCTGTTGACGCGCTTCCTCGCGATCGCGTCTCCCCGCGACTGGTCGATAAAACGCTCATAAAAATACAAATAACAGAAGTTCGAAGATTTTACATTTTAAATTTTTCTATAAACTTCGATATAAAACTACATAATGCATATTAGGATCAGGATTGGTTTTGAGATATATTCACTAGGAAGTACAAAAATTGTTAAAAGAAACATAGAAATGCGTACAAATTGCTGCGATTTCTCACGAAGTGTATAAGTAAATTTGGTAATTTGACATTGCAAAGATTTGTATAAATTTCGACGTAAGTACATATACTCAAAGAACAATAATCCAGAACTATATTCAAATATTTTCGCTAAGCTTCTCAACGCGAGAATTGATTGTAATTTTAATGAATATTAAAAAAAAAAAAAAATTTTCGCTAAGCGAACGAAAAGTTGTTAGAAGAAATATAAAAATAGATACCTAGGTAATTTGAATAAACCTGGTGTAAAATCACGGTAACATAATACTTGTAAGTGCGTTTCTGAGCACTTCCCAAAATTTCTAAACGTTTGTGAAAATATTTGGGGACGTTTTACGACCATGGAAGTTGAATGGAAGTTCGAAGTATTATTTTATAGACGATCGAGCTATTCGAAGTGTTAGGCCCATGATGAAGGATGAGTTGCTGAAAGCTCGAGCGTGTCAGGTAGCATGGGCAGGTTAGTCGAAGTAGTATCCGTGTAAACGAAGGGTTTGGAGTGAAATGCGAGGTAGAAAATGGCCCTAGTACCTTAGAGCTCTCGTTTTGTGTTAATGAGCTGTGTCAATGGCTCCGATGAAGTGAATGGTTTGAGCTTTTTAGATGTTTTATTTTGTATATACACATATTTGTATTCACAACAGATGTTGTAAGTAAGAGATTCTGTATATTTGAGAGGAAGGTCTAATTAATTGTTTCACTACTACGAGATCTGATAAAGAGATAGTGATAATAGATAAAGTGTACGAGTATTTATAGATAACCTAATTAGCCGTGAAATTACATAATACGTAAACACTGTTAACTCTCTACTTAAACTACAGACATGTATTTAAAATGAGCTTCAAAATTATTGTTTGAATAGCGGAAAATTATTCGCCAGTCGCTAGAAAATTAACGATCTTCTGTAAGTTTTCTACGTATGGTAAAATGAAATTCTGCTTCGTTGCAATATTATCTCGAGTTCGTATTGTTGCGATTCTTTAGGTACGCTTATTCTTCCGAAGAACCTTCTAACAATATTTCTGCACCTGACAGCCAAAGTAATCAAGGTCGTTTGTTATTTCTTTATAAGAAAATAACAGTATTCACATGTAGTTTCGTATAGTATAATTTATTGCATTGTAATTATTTCTTCAAATTATTTGCACACACAAAAGGGAAAGAGATACGATAGAAACGAGGTCAAGGAAGAAAAGGAAGAAAGGGGAATAATCTCCTTTATTTATAACACAACATAAATAGATCTCTATTATTGTGATAAAATAAAGAAAGAGCACCACGTAAGATAACACACATGCCTATAATTTCTAAAGAGATAGATCTGGCTCTTCAATACAAATTCGTAGCTGCTACACCCATCGTTGTATAGAGACAATTCAATTACACACACGAGACAAAGGATCGATTTCTCTTTACTGTTACATTGGTTGCCATTTCAAACGAGACACGGAAGATAGAACTTCGAGTATATATTCGCAACTTCTGTCGTGTATCCCACAAGGTGCAATCTTAATCAACAACTGCTGGTGGTAATTCCCTGTAAAATCGCGAGTGCCGTTTCGCGAAGCGGTTTAAGATCTCAGGATACAATTGTAGGATGCGCAATGGTTGCGGACACCGCTTCAGATAGCAACAACGGAAGCCTTTGTTAACTCGACCGCCGCCTTATCTTCCGTTGTCGTCGTTGTAACGAGTTATGACGTAGCGTCGCTTTTTCTTCTGCACCTTCATTTTTTCTTTTCCTCTTGCCTCCCTCGCCACGTGCAAGTGTTCCGCTTCTTGCCTGACGATGTAACAGCACGTTATTCCAGGCAGAGCATCTTTTTTTTGCTACAATCCGACCGTTTTATCGTGACTTTTCATTTGTTTTGTGATACGATTTAGCTGAAAGTGCCTTGGTCCATCCGGATGTAATTCTCGTTGCAGAACCTTCTCTCTCGCAATTTCTGCCTCGTCTGGTTTAATCTCTCCCGATAGCAGTCGAAGGGAATTGAATGTTTCGAGCTTAACGTGTTACGTGATGTACGAGGATCATCGAAAGGATAGTTTTTATCAAGAGAAAATTCTTCGAGTTGATATAAACTCGTTCAAGAGTAAGGAAATCGAGCAGTTTTTTTACAATTAGTTATTACCAGTACCCTTAAAATATAACGTGCAATCGTTTTTCTCATCATTTTTACATATTCTAATCTCAGTCGCAAAAAATAAAACCACGACCAACGAACCAATGTGTATTACGCAAACTTTGTAAACAGGAAATTCATACTTTCCACATAAACTATTATTATCACAAACTTTCACGCTGAATTAATTGTATCAGACAATGACTCGTCAATATTCACCATATCGTATACGAAACATTATTTTTGTATATGCTTGTTTATAATAGTTAATTAGGTAATACCTTTTTAATATACCAAATCAAATATTGTACTTGGTAGATGCGCGTATATCTGATTTATTTAATATATATTTTCTAGATAAGTAACAATAAGCTAAATAATGCTGGAATTTTACGAATTGTCCGAATATTAACGCGAGTCACTTTCCTTTCACATGTGACTTTCCTTTCGCCGGTTTCTTAACGACAACTATTTTGCGTTGAACACGAAAGAGACGATCGGTAACGATGTTTACACGGAGACTGTGGTCGAAAAGTTCGTCGATTCCAAAAATGGCTGAGTCGTGGCAAACGATTGATCTCATACGGTGTGGCATAGAGGATCGAATAGGCTATGGAACGAAGGGTGGGAAAGGGGTTTGACGGTAGCGTGGACGGCAGAAATTGAAACGTCGCGCGGAAATTGAACGGTACGGTCGAAACCTTTTCTGTCGCGCGCGCGTGTGTATTCGCTTTCGTGGCCGCGGAAATGGGAACGTTGCTCGTAAACGTGAATCCTTGCGAATCTACTCAACGATTTTTCGTCCTGGTGGCACGCAACTGTGAGCGCTTAATACGTCCACGAGTTCTAGAAACTCTTTCTTCCGGAACGAGACGTGCACGATTGTTGTCGAAATTGAAAGAAACTCGAAGATTCTTTCCTTTGGTACTTTGGTAATTTGTGGAGGATGAAAGAATAGAAGGATTTAATTAAATTCGATACAGATTCTTTCCTTTGATACTTTGGTAATTTGTGGACGATAAAAGTATAGGATTTAATTAAATTCGACACAGACGTGCCATGCCGCATTCTGCTGCCATTGTACGAAGCTTAGGTTGGGATCCAGAAAATACTACCTGTTTATGTATAGAAGCCATATAAAACGATGGAATGTATTTATAGAAGGTCATCTAGTTTCACTCATGTATTGACGTAAGTCGTACCAAATTTGTTTAATGTGTTTAAATATTTAATATTATCGTCATATCACACGTTTAAAATGGCGATGCGATTTGAAAATCTCGATGCTCGCGCTTTTATACTTTTCGAACACTGAAAACGTTCTTCCAAAAGGAATTCACGATCTAAATACAGCAGTTTACAGTAATAAAATAAAATTATGGACGTAGTATCATTGACACGACGATGGGTGTGGGAATTCAATAGGGATAGAGAAACTGTATAACTGATCGTAAGTGTTCGGGCCGCCCGTCTCTCGTTACAGAGAAGCTGCAGAACGTGTCTGCAACTTCATTGCAAATACTAGACGCATCAAACGATCCAGATTACCACGTTTTTCCAAAACTCAAAGAGTTGTTTGGTCGATAACGCTTCATAAGAAATGATGATGCGAAGGACTGCGTAAGACGATGCTTATGTAAACTGATGGCGGAAGTTCATGACGAAGGTATACAAAAAACCGTATAACGTTACGACGAGCGTTCAAATAGAGCTGGTAGCTGTATCAAAAAATAACTTAGTTATTTAATTATACTAAATATTTAATACATAATTAGACTAAAGTTACAAATAAAGAAAATCTTTGAAAATGCATTTATATTGTTGTTATTTCAAAACGGGTGTTATTTTCTGGGCGACCCTCGTATTTAACCGTTTGAGTCCCAAGCAGCGCAATTGCTTAGAGTTTGTGTCAAAAAGTCTCAGTACATTTGAAGTTCAGCGTCTCCGTTGTGAAAAATTGTATATGTGGAAATATGATCAACGAATAAACGACCTCGTGATATTTATATTAAACGAAGTAAGACCTGTTTGCGAAGGTCGTATGGGTATATTCCGAGGAAGTGACGTTCTTTTATAAAGCATGTACAGAATGTGCGCAGGAATCAAGGCGAGACGTGTTTATCAGATGAGGAAACGTGTATGAACATTCGCAGGCGATTGATTTAGGATGAATGTGGCATTTGTTTTTTGTAAGTACAGCCCTAACCATTTATGGATGATAGATATAAATATGTATGGATAGATTATATACATAGCTAGAAAAATCATATACGCATCAGACGGAAATTGAAGTAGTTAATATATTTTCGACGTAAATTAAAATTATACGTATTTGCAATAAATTCATAATTTAAATCTGTTTTTACTTCACCAATCCAAAGAATGTACGTATAACCTGTATTTGATTTCTAAATTAAATCATTATTGCACAGAAACTACCTACACTATGCATAACTTATACATTGAATAAATAATCAAAGAAGAAAATGCCCTAAATCATCTGTTTTTGTATCTCTTCTAAAAAGTCCCTACGAAAAGTGTTTATCTTCAAACTTCTTCGTTCGTAAAGTACCTTCTCCAAAATTAGAAAAGCTTCTTCAAGTGAGATCTCTTTTCCTCAAAGATAAAGACTAAACATTCCCATAAACAAGAAACAGCTCGCATGGCTCACGTTTCACAACGTGGTTTGGTTTACAAACGAGTACAGAAACTCTACACTTCAATCACCATTCAATCAGATAAGAATCACCTGGCGCTTACTACCTGGCTTCGCGTCGACCTTCGACATCTCGATCAAACAGGTTGCAGCGGTCGGGGCGGTTGCCGAACGAAAGAACAGTGAAAGGAGCTGTCTGTCGTCGCGGAATCGACGAAATCGCGTGCGAAACGGCCAACGTTAACGAGAGTAAGTCGAATCGGGCGAATATGTCGCAAGAGGCAAACTGTTGCGGAACCGTGAGCGATGAAGAATGGGTAGAACGGACGCAACGTCGTTGCCACTAACGACGGGCATTATATTCAAACGAGCTTCTCTCGCTGGTTAACTCGCCTCGATAATCCACTAACCGAAACGAATGAATAGGGAGGTTGAAGTGAAACTGGACAAAGTAGAACCTAAGAAGAGGATCGACGAGAGATGACTCTCGGACAAAATGAGGTGTTTGATGGAATGGAAAGATGGAAATAGAGGAATCTGATGGAGAATAAGTGTTTAAATGTGTGTGTACAACGCGTGTATACGGGGTGTTTCAGATCTTTGATATGTTATGCTACTAGGTTAATCTGTAAGTAAGGAAAATGTGTCATACAAATGTAGGTCTATAAATACTTTTTTAAAAAGTTGTAACAAAAATGGAACAAGAGGGGATGACTCTCTCTTTAAGCGTAGAAATAGATGGACAATATTTAGTAGTTTAGTATTTAGTAGTAAATTAGATAGATCTTTTACATACAGGATTTACATTTACAAAAGATTGAATTTATTATCTTATGAAATGCTCGTTGATTTCTTTTAAGTTCAGCGAATATATTAAGAATTCTTCGTGATTATTAATTCGTAATACGTATTGTTTCTTGCTTAGGTAGATTATTTACTGATCATTTTGAGGGCCAAAGTGACCTGTTCGGCGTTAATACTCGTTTAATCGTTACATCAGATAAGAAATCAATCCGCGTTATTGTTCTATATATTTGTCATAACATTTTTATAAATCATTTATCGTATAGCTTTGTTTACAAAAAAAAAAGAGAAAAAATAGGAGACACTTTGTATACGCGTGTGTGTATATGTTAGCGAAGGGAGAGAGAAACTGTGGGAACTGAGAGGATAACCGGGAACTCTGGCTCCTCGTTTTCCGGGAAACGCAGTGGCGCTTAATTGGTTTCTGCTCTCGAGACTCGCTAGTCGAATGCGCTCCTCCCACCAGAAGCACCTTGATAGGAATCGCATTGAGCCGCGTCACACGAAAAGCTTTCCAGTTAGAGATCTTTGTCTCATGACCTTTACATCCCTTGCTGTTCTTCCAGTACGGTCGTATTTATGGGTTTACTTGTTTTGGAAAGCTTCATTCTTGTTCTCTATTTACCGGTACTTCTCCATTTTGGTAGTCCAAAGCCTGTGAGCGTCTTTTCTCCACAAATAGGAAATACAAAGGGGTCGTTTACCGGAACGCGTTGACAGACAGGACGATGAGAAGCGTTTAAACCCGTGAAAGTTTCGGTTGATGAAAGAGATCGTGGAGAAAGTTGGTGAAAAGTCTCTTTTACCAAAATGTTCTCTGTCAGATCACGACGTTGGATGTTTATTTAAATTATAATAGTCGGTGTACATAAATCAGTGCAGATAATGTATCTCGCGAAGAAGTTTGTCGAAACATTCATTAGACATCCGTTTAACGTTGAATACGAAAAGAGAGTCATTTACAATCGAATGTCTGCAAGCAAAGAGCCAAAGGTCCCGTCTTCCGAATCGATATATGTGTACCTGTGTAGAAGTGACGATCGAACATCGACGATTCGCTCGGTGCAGCTGCAACTCCGTAATCGTCGATGCATCGGCTTTCGTGCGTTGCACCTGCGTGCTGCGCTAGAGCAGACTGCCTTTCTTAGTGGGCCGCCGTTCTACGATCGATATGTTCACCTTGTTCAGACGCTCGATTCGCCCCAGTGACCTAGCGTCGTTTGCCAAGTAGGAGGATGCACTTGCTCTGAAAACCGTGCGCCATTTCCTCCTTCGATCGATTTACAAATATGCCGATCGTATATACATTGTCATTGACAATGTCATTTGAATTTCACGATCATGATATATATTATAGGTGTGTTAATCGCTTATTCTAACATTCCCACATCTATAAATTCTTAATCGCTCAACCGTGATTTCGAAATATATAATGACCATGAATGTGAATAAATATACCTAAGTTCATAAGATCGTCTCATTAACATTAAAACATACAAATTGTACACTAAGGATATCAAAATGAAAGTTACGTGGAAGAATACATAATACGTAATGCAAGAGAGAAAACAACTCTTTATTTATATAGTTTACTATAAATCATGAGTCTCGAAAGTGCACCGTTGCAAATCTGCAAATTTACTATGAAAAAATTACAAATTGGACATTTTAACCACTCTGGGATTCCTGGCATAAATAATAAACCTTCGCGCCCAATGGCTGCACAAATACATATGTCGGGTTAATGTTGGAATTTTGGGCGTTTGACAAACCTTCGCTCGAATTTGCCATCGTGGTTATAGCTGATATTTATTGGTACAAATGTGATTATTACAAAAGGCTACGAGTAATAGCAGCGATCGAATGGTCGAGATGTCGATGACAATGAATTCAGGTTCGATAACGAATCCACGGCCAACGGGACGACGAATGCGATGGGATACACGATCCTGGTGTCGCTCCACGTGCAAGTGAATGTTATGTCACTTCGAGCCCAAACCCATCGTCATTGAGCAGCCATAATCGAATTAGAACATTACAACTATTTCTTAGTTTTATTACTTAAGTGTAACTATAGTAAAAGTCTGGACTAGGGTATTAGGGTTTCCCCAACATTCCAAAAGGCAGGCCCCGATGTCCTTTCATCTCCGACACATATATATTAATTTCTCCAGAAAAATATAAAATAACGATCTCTCTCAGTGCCTCGATAAATTTATTTCTGAAGAGATTTAACGTCAAAGTTCCTACTCCTCCACTGAATGAAACTCAGTTACGTCAGTGTCATAGATCTCAAAGCCGATACTTGGCAACGTGTTAGCAAATTCACTGGTTCCATCAAAGTACGGTTGGCTAGTCGGTTGTTCTCTTATTATCCGCAATTATACGGTGTCCGCAAACAGAGATTCGCAGCGGTGGCCATTAGAGCGGGCGTTCGCTCGATCGGGCAATTCGCTCGTTCCTATAAACGAGGTCTGCGATGGTAGGTGCTTCGGTTCAGCATCGGTAATCGACCTCTAAACCGGTACCAAATTACGATGTAACCGTACGGGACGCGACGTCTCGCGGTAGACCGCAACTACATACCAAAGCGTCCCGGAAGTGGGACGCGGTCGAACGTGGAACTGTTGTGTACGAATGGTTGTTGTCCGATGTCTTGGGCTCGTGCCCGACAGCTGGGCGATAGCCGATCCTCCGACGATGAAGCGACACGATCGCGACGATGATTCCAGCAGACGGCTCGTTAACCGCTTTGACAACGCGATCGCGGCCTGTGGTTAAGAACGATACGCTCACGAGGCGGATCATCGTTGACGACACGCTAGAATTTGTTTCCGCATTGCGGACGCACCAAGCGGATCTTCAAGAAATGAGAGGCGCGGTTCGCTTCGTTCGCTATAAATGTAATTGGACATTCATGGTAGATACGATCGAAAGAAAAAGGGGAGTTGATACGAAGACCACAGGAGGAAGATATGATAAATCACGATAAATATATTTTTGTTCGTTTTCTGATTTGAATGACATTTTATATGACTATGAATAAAGAAAGGATCGTGTTTTAATACGATGTACCTAGTAAAGAATAGGAACAATCTGTTAGGTGGCGTAAGTTTCTTAAAAATAGCTCATAAGCTGACGAAGGTTTATAAAAACCAGTAGTACGAGTATCGAGGCAAACAACATTTTAATAACTTCGATATTTTAAGTAATATGACAAGCTTTTTCTAAATATACGAGGTGTTCAACCTCGAAACCACATAATAAGACAATTTTGATAATATTTACAACAACGTATTGGATTTTTGGATTATACTCCCGTAGAAAATAAAAAGTACGATTTATTGCATTTTCCCGTAGTTTTAATGTGTAAGAGACACTTGAATTTGTTACTTTTTTTCTGGAAAAGGTCTTTTTTGAAAAAACCTTGTGTTGCGGATATTATGCTGTTTTGATTAATTGGAATTATTAGACCCGACAGAATGACAAGTTTTATATAATTTGTTTTTGTAATTAGTACAAATATAAAGTACTGATAAAATTAATGTTGTCTTTTATTAAGATAGGAATATCGCTATACTGTACTGTCTGTTTGTTTTCATAATGTATAATATATTTAAATATATGCAAATTATAAGTCTGTAATCCTAGTATTAGAATGTTATTCTAATTCTCAGAATGCGTTTTCTTATAGCCTTCGTGAATTTGCATTTGACAATAATGAATTACAAATTCCTGGGAACAAGCAGCGATTTGCAAACTCGTCAATAGTGTTGCGTAAAAGCTCGAGCAATTAAAATTACGTTCGATGATATGTAATTTGCATCGATTTCCATTTCTTTTAAAGCGAGACAAATCCGGAAAATGGGAAATGTGAAATATTGTTTTCGACTCTTTGGAGTTTCTCGAGCGTGCGAGCTCGTCGATGCCAGATTTTACGAAGTGAAAAACTGTGACGGGACGAACCCGACGTATTTTTGGAAATTGCGTTTGATCCGTGATGACAAACTGCAGGACGGCCGATGGAGGAGGAAACTATCCATTTTTCAAAGCGAAAAAATGTATCGGAAACTCGTGCCGTTAACGCGGAATCGATGACATCCGCGAAACTTTATTTTTCCACTTAGCGAGTCGTGCATCACTGTCCTCGTGGATAATATATTCGCCAGATTCCACGCTAACATTTTCTTCGAACGTTTCACCAAGTTCATTCCTCCACTGCCAGGTACATAATTCAGAAAACGTCGACATGATTTCTCCTAGGAACTTTATAAGACGTCTACCTTACAGAAATTTATATCGAAATAGTGGAAATTCCGTGTATTGCATATTTCATTCGTGTTTGTTCTTTTAAAAAGTCAGTACATCGTCAGTTTTCATAAAATAATTTACTGCATCCATCGTTTTAAAAAGGATCATTATACTTTTTCAAATCATGAAACGTATCACAGCAGAGAATCTAATTTAATTATAAAACCAAGGAGATGATACTTTTAAAAATTGTAACACGCGAGTAGATTCAAATTCTAAAAATCTTGATCAACGCCATTATGATTTTCAATCTGCCGTATGATCTTCCCTCCATATAATTCTTTTACATTTTCTTTGAAGCTATGACAAAAGAAACGACCAAAATCAAGTAACCAATAAGCTCAACGACTTCTAACCATAGCGTTGCGCTTGCTGTTACAGTAATTGCACCTAGGATTTCATCGGCTCGAAAATATTCTTCGCGAGAAACGCTCTTCTCGAGAAAATGAGTAAAATTAAAACGATCTGTCGCCATATCGTTCTTGTTGGAGACAGCATGTTTCCACAGAAGGTTCGCGGAACAGTGGCAAAGTTTGATTAAGGGTAGCGGTAAGAGTTAACGTGACATCGATCGTAGGGTTAGCCTCGTTCGTTTCGGCTCCTCTCGTTCCCCCTGTCCCGATTTTCTATATGCTATGAACGGAGCGAACTGTTCGAGACCCGTCACGAAGTTCTACCGGTTTACCTACATTATTGAATACTCTTTACCACAGTTATCCACGGATAATTTGTATCTGGTAAGATTGCGCGTGAATATTGAACCATCGGTTATCGAGTTTTCTAGTTTCCGCCTATTACGGCGATACTTGTTCTCTCAAAAAATCATGAATATAGATATGCATATGCGATGAATTCTGTGAAACTTGAGTGGTGAATAGCAGTAAATCAATGTGTCCTTCGAAAGAGGCACTCGTAGTTTCTGAGAGGAATCGAAAATTACGAGGTCATTCGATAAACCATTCACATCTTTGTAGTCTGACTGAATTACATTCAGTATCTTATCGCGACTAGTTCATATTCAACAGGTTACATCCAAAGACCGTTCACAATTTGGTTATATCTAAAAATAGGCTTCGAGTGTTACGCAAATTCTTATTTTTAAAATCACGATTAAGGCGCTAGATCTTAAAAATAGAGACATGTTTGCAACGTTGCTAAGTATTATCCCATTTAGATATCTCATATTTTTTGCATCTTACGTGCATTTTTGTATATTCGATAAATTTATTAAAAAATCCACGATCTAGTAATAAATTATCTTAAGTAATAACGTGTTTACTTTGATACTTTCGTGCTGCTCTATATCTTTAACTTTGATACTTTTCTATTTAGGTACAAAATACACGATTTTACATACTAAAAGTAAAAAGATATGAAATAAAATACAATGTTCAGAACCGCAAAAGATTAACGGGGCTTGTATTCTTTGAACATTCTCTTCTTACGTCGATTCAGCTTTAAAACGTACCACGTCCCGAAACGGTAAACAAAGACGTAAAACATTGTTCGATCGGCTTTAAACTACTTATTAGACATGCACGATACTTAGCGTTCGATCGTTGTTGATGCGACGGTCGAGATGTAAATCACTTTTATGCCAGCGATTTACATATAATTCAGTCGAATTCGGGTCTGTTCAGTTTTACGAGATGGTGGGCGCGCGCGCGACCGCGAAGCTTGCTTTAGACGCGCAATTATAGGGAGGCGAATAGAGCGAAATTATAGGGACCCGCGAACCTTACGGACGAAATAAGGGATTTAAGAAATTACCGTTTTCATCTAACCCCCTCGGCGCCACTCACTTTAAACACTGTGTCAAAGAGAATCGTATTTCAAAACGATCGTTCCTCTTTCGACCATGCGACACGATTCTCCTCGCGGCGTTGTTTACAATCTTTCTTTTGTTCATCAGACATCTCACGACCGTCGTTTGATTTAACGAGTCATTTTCCGCGACCCATTATTCTTGACGATTTAATCGGTTCGCTGAGTTCGTAACGAAAATTCGATTTCTAAAAATACCTTTGATTGACGTCAACTCGGTACACGGACGACGTCGAGTGTCATGCGAGCCAATTAAGTCGAACGTCCCGTTTTGCTTTTTATGCCGGGCCATGTAGAATTTTAGCAAAAATTTGTCAGATTTGAAATATATTATGTTCTCGTTACTTTTAATATTTCAACGTAAATAATAAGATGAATTGTATTCCACATCAATGTGGGACTTATTGTAGCGAATAATGACAGAGAAGCTTCGAACTAAGTATAGTTGTTCGTAGTTTCAAGAGTGATTGATTTATACTTATATGGGACAGTAAATACGATGAATATGCCATTCCATGTTATGAATATATGTCCATCAAGTGAAGTTTATAATTCA
Organism: Bombus vancouverensis nearcticus; assembly: GCF_051014615.1. NCBI lineage: Eukaryota > Metazoa > Arthropoda > Insecta > Hymenoptera > Apidae > Bombus > Bombus vancouverensis. The sequence continues at coordinate 1,729,073 of NC_134920.1, forward strand.
TAAGAAATTCGCATAACGTTGTAATTAGTCCAAATTCACAGTACAGATTGAAAATCGATTGACCCAGATCCACGGAGTTGTGATCGCGATATAGACGCGTTGAGCACGAATCGGTGTTGGGAAAACCATTCTCGTTTATTAATTTATCGTGTAAGGCTGCGCGCCATCGGCCGAGGGACCGCAATTCGGTTTCGAACGAAAGTCAATTAAGAGGCGGGCTACTCGCGACCGTGGTCGATCGACCTGGAAAATTTCACTTGGCCGCGTGTGGCCGTATTATCAATGCTTTCGATCGATCGAGCCGCTGTTCCACCTATGTGCGAAGAAGAAAATTTGATAGAAGGAATGATATAGAATTTTTCTCACTCTCGTTTCTTCCCGCGCAATACATCAATATGGAATAATTCAGCGTGAGTGAGAACAGGCTGACTAGAAAGTTACGCTGAGGGTTTGTTGAATGTATGTTGCTTAACATTTCATGATTTTCCGGCTGGCCGCAGAATATCCCGGCGAATCTGCTCGTAAACTCTGCTTGAACCGCTGAACAGAGGATAGTGATGTTCGTCGAACGGATCAAGCAGCGATTCGCGAGGTTTGTTGTACGCGATAAAGTGTGTATAAAGCGCTCGGTGGAACGGCGTAACGAAAGGTAAACGTTGCGGGAGAGCGCGGCCTGTTCGCCGCGATATCGGATCGCAAGCGCTTAATTGATCGCCACGTTTTTAACTCTGGTTCCCTCTTTATTTCCTCCGTTCTCTGTTTCCTTTCGCGGCAAGCGTTATCGAACGCGAGAGATTAAACTGGACGAAAGAGTACAAGGATTAATTCGATAACATCGGTAAGTGCGTTTCTACGTTCCAATATCGTGTTGGCGAGACACCGTTGGCGAAGTATTGTTCACGAAGTATCGTATACCAGGCATTCTTCGCGAGATTATGCATCCGCGTGACAGATAATTAAAAGCACTTTAATTAACAACGAGGTATCGAGGCGATCGAAAGGCAAAACTGACTTCTGGAGACGAGCCAATTCATCGGGAATTCCATATTCATCGCGCGCTCCATTAAGCCGCTACTCTGTCGCGGCTGGGACGGGTCAGACTGCCGGTTACGGCCAATTCCAGCCGCAAACTTTGAAAAACTGACGCTTCGTTCCTGCGCCGCACCACGTCGTCCCATTTATTTCAATGCCAGCCGTGATTATCGATGTTCGATTTCGGCTCTCGCTAGTCATTAATATTTACGCGTCCGATATTTATGACTGCGACCATGCTTCTTCTCCGTCTTTCGTTCCTCCTTTCGTTCTCTCTTGTCCCTCCCTCTTGTAGTCAATAGTGAACGGATCCGCTCTCGATTTTCGCCAGTAACTTTCTTCACCGCCGTGCATCATTTCGCGCTGCTGAACTCTCGTTACGGTAGATGGATATTTATTGGTCGACTCGTTTGGGAATGAAACCGCTGTAATTGGAAATATGTCTTTAAATAATTTCAGCGCGGGCGTACTCGTTGCCGCGCGACGCTAAATAAAGTTGAAAAGAATCGACCAAATTCATTTCGTCCATCTACAGTGAAATGTAGATAGCACTGTTTTATACAAATCGGAATATTTTTTTCCAGCGTTACCACGCTAGGAATCAATGCAAAAGATATTTCCGTGAGAACGAGCGTACTCGATTTCCCCGATAATTCGGTCGACAGGCCACGCTCACTCAATGACACCACTGCCGCCACCAAGAATTTTCATCGGTATCGCATTGAATTTTTTATTTCGCCGAATTTACGATCGTACGCGTATCACCACCTGTGGAACGCTCTAAACAAGCCACCCGTTGTTTCCTTCTCGCTCAACCGAATATCATCACATCGATCGTTGCAGCAGCGAAAAAATAATTACGCACCTCGCTCCATGTTCGCCGTGTGTAAGTCGCTTTTTCTCGACGACCTCGTGGGAGTGCCGTTACGTGGAATTTTACGACTAATCGATGAAGCTCCGGGCAGAACGAAGCGAAAAGAGGAGAACGATGGAGAAGGGCGGAGATAGACGACGCTTAAGGAGGATCCGAGTAATTGGCGAAGTCATATTTTCCTTCGTAGCATCGAGAAACGCTGCCTCGGCTCCGGCCCGGAAAACTTGCTCGCCAGTTTTACAGGGCAAACTTCCCATCCTCTGCCGGTTTGAAAGTCGAATTGCGGAAACGGCGTTCGACTTTTCGCCAGGGCCGAGAGGAGACGAAGACTCTCTTTTACTTCCCCTTACCTTTTTGGTAACGATTCATCCTTTCTAACTCGCGGAAGCTAACGGGTGGAGATCCCGCTTGTAGCTGCTTGCCGACAGATTCACGTACAACTTTTATTGCCTGTCGAATTTATGGGGTGTTTGCCTCGCTACGGAAACTCGCGGCAAGTATAAATTCGTTCCGCACTGGCCGAGATTTCTGCCCGCGAATTCCGTGAAATTTGTCCCTGCTCACGATTTGTTGCCGTTTTTGTCTCCTTCTATCTTCATGAGATAATCTCACTTAATCGTATTTGGTTGTTGTTCTTCTCGCAGTTAAGATCTTTAAGATTCTTAAGTGGAAAATCGTAATTGGAAATGTTGGAATATTTTTGAAACTTGTAACATAAAATAGATCATGACATATCGAATTTTTAAATTGTTCGTCTGTAAATTCGGAAAAATATGGCTTATTCCGTTTTTCTCCTGTTATCTTTCATCTTCCGCTTCCACTTCATGTACTTAAGCTTCTTTCATATTAGACGATGCAAGCATTTCGAAAAAAAAGAGAAAAAATATTCGAATTACGTAAATTCAGTTAATTTCGTCATTCTAAATAAGGATTTAGTGTATTTTGTTCCACAGAATTTTTCGTTAAATCACAGAAATCTTTCCGATATTTCCGTGCGAATCTTTGATTTTATTCTAATCGAAAGAAAACATTTCAAAGTTTCCAAAGTCATTTCTTTAAAATGCGATGGACGTCGAGTGGATGGCGTGACGAAACTCTGTATAGATAAGTTAAATTGAGTGGAGTATCGACGCCGTGGCCGAGCTACTAATAGTTAGGTGCGATTTCCAGCTTAATTCGATCTGTACGGTTTTCCGTCATGGTCGGTGTCCCAGAAACCAAGCAAACTGCAAACACGGCAAGGTTGGCGGACCAATTAGCTTCGACCTTCACAGCGTCTCGAAACGAAGCTGGAGGCCCGGCATATACCGGCAGGCCGATTTACAAACGTTTCCTGTTTGCCCCGACTGAAATTTCCCTGAAATTGAGATCATGGCAGACATCGACCTCGCGTTCGCCCCGTTTGCTTCGAAAACGCACGGAAACATCGACGGTTCGCTGGATCGTTAAGTGCTCGCAGCCAATTAATACTGTACGCATTTGCTTCGATTCGAAGCTTCACCAAGGTGAATGAATATAGAATATCATCGTTTACAAATCGAATTATCATATTTATTAAAGACCACGTTCTTTCGCTTTTCATTCTTATTTTGTAGGAAATTGTCTTTACTAGTAGAAAACACTTTTTTTAAGTTAGTTTTGGATGATATTTTTACTGATCAGATGGTTCATTGTTTGGAAAGGAAATGTGAATACGTAGTTCGAGTCTTAATAACTGTTCACAAGCTTCGTCTGTGGTTAATTATACGGAAGAGGTCTATTAGCATTGTCCGTGATAAGAAGCACGAGAGTAGCGTGAAGTTGATTAGGCGATTAAGTTTCCGCTTTTCCAAACTCAATTATACGTCACGATGAACATCCTTATTCGAAGTATATAATACTGCGTCGCTATTGAATTCATTAATTCTCTAATAAAATAAAAATATTTGAAACTTCTGAAAAAGAAAAAAAAAAAAGATATATAAAATTATAATAGAATAACCGATATAAACGATCACAGATTGATAGCTAAATCGACGGGAAGCTCCGAGTCTTTTTTCCTTTTTACTATTTTATTCTTCGAAAATGTCCCGACTTTCGCATTTTATTGATGTCACGTGCATCCATCATGTTACGAGGTTCATGGGAAATCGGATAGAGGATCGACGATCTTTATTTTACGCGCCTGGGTTGGAAAGACGTAGCCGATTAACCCGATACACGAGGCATTCTCATCGAGGGATGCTCGTAAAAGTTTCTCGACGGCTGAGAGTGCGCACGGGTATTTGCAATATCCCGTGTAGAACGTGTCATCCGTGTTGGCGTCAAAGTGGCTTCATCGATCTTACACAACCTCTTACCACCTCCTCGAGGGCTGAACGAGCCGCGTGCGCTCTGCTTCATAGCTTGCCTCGAACTGCTTATAAAAGCCTGCCGTCTCTACCTCTGTTCTCTGTCTTTCTTTCACTCTGCTAGTTTTATGCTCTTATTTGCTGAACAGAGTCAGCGATGGATCGACTAATCTCTTCCATCGAACCGGATAGGCCTCTTCTTTTTCAGCTTCCTCCACGTAAAGCAGGAACCGATTATCCCTCGTGAAATTTAGAGTACATTTTTATCTTCTTTAACGTAACAGTTAACACTTTACGGACTGCAGACGCGAATTCGCATCCTGTATACTTCGTGCGGTATCCTATGAAAATATTAACTACTGTTAAATAAAACAGTGAAACAGGCAATGGATGCTGTAAACAAAATGTTATAAATATAAAAAATTAATTTTTACATTACATGCTTGAATAATACGCAACCGTTATCAGTATATTAGATATAATGTTTTTGATATATAATGATATATAATGATCTTTAAGGAATTTAATAAAATAATTTTGCTTAGAACCTCTCCATCAGGCAAATTGTTTTCAAGCACATCGCATTAAAAACCGTTATCAGAAATATTTTTAAATATGATCATTGGTTTTTAATAAAATATTATATATGTTAAATGCTGCTCGGAAAGTGCGTTCCGATTTTTAACTCTTTGGACAACATAAAGAATCATAGTGAAAAGTTCTTCGCCGAAAAACCTGAGAGGTTGTGGAAGGATGGACTATCCAAGTTGCGTGAAAGATGGACAAACGTCGTGGAACAAAGTGGCATCTATACAATTCAATAAATGTATATCGAATAGAATTGTAGATCGGAACGAACTTCCCGAACGAACTTTTGTATCTTTTCAATTACTTCAAAAATATACGGGAATTCACGCTATATGCTTATCAGAGCATACGGTCCTCAAAGTGTTAACAAGTCTTTTGGTTTTGTAACCTAATATCTATTGATGTGTCAATTAGTTATCGAATTAGTTGTTTATATTTGGTAGTATTTTTTTTTTTTTTTTAATTCTGATTATTTGAAAGTTGGGAAATATCGACGTACAATTGAATTTGAAAAAGCGGAAGCTTAATTTGACTTTGGCAAAACAGAATGTTCTTGGATTTACGTTTTTTTGAAAGAGAATTACAAATGATACGCGAGTGAATGACGTACAATCATTTATTTTCGTCCGTTAGATTTGAGTTTTCTCAATCGCGTTTGAATACCCGCAGCTCGTGCAGCGGTACGATTTGCAACGCAGAATAATTTTACGGTGACGCGTTGATAGCGTCATCTGGCCACGTTAAATTACACCTGTCCCTATGTGCCGGCGTAATAAGCCGTCAACGTTCGTCTCGCAACGTTCATTAAACACGGTTAACAGAATGTTTCGCGTGAGCGGCGTGGAGCGACGGTGAATTAAATCCGTCGCTCGTTTGTGGCCCGGAAGTCGCATGATGAGGTCGTCGAAATTCTTCGAATCGCTATTTTCTCATCATTAAATCGTCAAAGATCGATCACGTCGTATTTTTTCCTTTCCATTGGATATTTCATAATCGTTTATAAATTATACAATCCGCAGTGGGATAAGCATATTTGCGAACAAAAGAAACGCAATTCGTAATTCTTTGAATAAATTAAACAATATATTAGAAATATTTAATATAACCTTAATTTTAAAAAATGGTTACTAAATAATTTGAATGCATTGCACTCGATTTGTAATCCATTGAATGCACCATGCACCTGACGCACCATCGTCAGTGTACATTCTCTTGCTTGATGATCGAAATGTCCTTCTGTGTATTATTAGATTCGGGGTGAAAAAATATTCTTGTCTTTAACCTATTGAAAGTCGAGCAGTGAAGTGATACGTAAAAGTTACGCAACGTTATTAAATAAATATGAAAAAATAAATTGTTTGCAAGGAATTTCCAAGGAAAAGAGAAAGCATGTGACCGACGTCGGGGATCTTTCAATATTTTTTTCTCATTAAACTGTGAAACGTTAATCACTTTATGTTTCGCATGCTTGTTCTTCTATTTCTATCTAACAAAGTAACAATTTGTTGAAAATTTCACGAATGGAAGAAAAAAGAGAAAACGTTCACGAGAAAACATCGACGTCGAAAAGCTTCCGATATTTTTTCGTGGCGAAGCTCTGCTCATCGGTGAACGAACGGTATTATAGGACGAGGATGCTAATCGTACGGAAGTGGAATCGCGTGGAAAATCGCGAGCTGACATTGCCGAGGCAATTCCATTACCGTTGGCACGTCAATTCGACGCGTGCCGTCTCTTTCCATTCCTCCCCTTCCGGTTCTCGTCGTTTTTGCATGCTCTCTCGCGCGTATTCCTGAATTTTATGAATAGCCAATAAATGAGCCCGCTAATCGAAACGTAATCAACGGCCGAGCACGCTCGACGGGAGTAGGGGAAGCAATTTTTTAAAGTTTCGACCCCATCGGTGTTCGGTCTTTGCCCTCTGGTCAACTTGTCTTTCGCCTCGTCGAGGCAAATTGACCGAATTATTCTATCGGTGTTATCCGGCTGGCTCGTTGAAAACGAATCGTCTCTGAAAGGATCAGCCGAGCACGGACGTGGAGAATTCGTTGCACGATTACTGGAAGTGATCTGCTTGGATCGACGTGATCGTTTCCTGGATCACGGTACGAATATCTCCTTCTGAGATGATTATTTTCTTGTCTCTACTTGTAAATTTATCGACATAGTTCAGAATAATTAAATATGATTTTGTTGACATTTTTATGGACGTCGAGTAGATTTCATACGGATCCGCAATATTAAAAATTGATAGGTAGACGAAGGTTGTTCCACATCAACCAGCTACATTAATTTAATTTGGCTGTCAATCTATACAATTGTAATTATGAGATTGCGGATGTTTATGCATTCGGAAAACTTGGAGATTTCTCCATTACTTAAAGATACAAAATTGTATAAATATTACATATACGATATTCAAGGAGAAGTTCTTGCGAAACTTAACAGATTAAACAAATTTCTACTTAAGATTTATCCTTTCAATAATTTTCATAAAAATACGAATTTACATAAATATCCGTAAATTTATTAATTACACCTATAATCTATAAAACGGTTAGTTTTCAATGTCAATGAAATGACCATTCTAACAATGTTCAAAAACCAAACCCAACCCAAAAGCTAAGCTAAAGAAAGGCATAAGCTCTTCGGTTCTAAAATAGATCGTAAACGAGGTCTGTTGTATCGTCTATCCGACGATAACCGAAATTAAAACTCGTGGCAGTAATCTGGATCCCCTGTGTGTTACGGCTGGAAAATCCGTTCCGAGTTGCTCGCCGTTAAATTAGACGGAACTCCCCGGGATAAGTCTGTAGTTAATTTTATTCAGGCTATCGGACGAAAAGCGCCGCGAAAATCCGATATTTCGGCATCGGGCATCGTTACGTTCCGGTTTATACGGTGAACGATGACGGCGACGGCGACAGCGACGGCAGAGGCAGGGGGCGGCCGTAGAAAGCCGGAGCTTGCGCGAGGCAGTTTCACCCGGTGGTTGTAATTTATGGGCAACCTCGATCGTCACGATCGTCGAGATGGATATTTTCCAATATTAATAAACGTTCACCGGCAAAGTGCTCAACGTAATATACCGCTTATTCCGTGCATTATTAGCCGTGTGTACGCGTTCCACATATATGTGTGTGTATGTACGCGGGGCCGTGCATCGTGCAACTGGCCTCTAAAAGAGGAAACCTTCCGGGTTTTGCCTTTAATGCACGCGTCTGCTTCGCTCCGTACGGCAATTTTCAACCAGGTCCCGCTCCAACATGGGAAAAATTGCCTCGAAGGTGAGTTTAGGGAGTCGCTATATCTGGCCGATTCAAGCTGAATGGGTGATCGTGATTACCTGCACCGGCTGAATTTTCGATTAGCTTTTAAAAATAGCGTTGCTCGCTGATCGATTTTCTTTAAACGAGAGACTTATACGCGTAAAGCTATGGTGGATGCGTGTTTTGTCATTCCGATGAATAGGTCAGATATGTGAGAAGAAGCAAATGACAAAAGAAAAAAATGATAAGTATATCTTTATTGCTTTGCCGATTCGATATTATGACAAATAATATTTTCAAACTTACGAAGAGAATAGAAATCAAATGGAAAGAAGATTTGGTAATATGGAAATCATTAACAATGTACTGAATTTTAAAGCTGCTCTCCTGTAGAAAATGGAGGATGTGACTTATCGTGTTCTTCGCCTATAATCTTCTTATTATGTGTATAGATTATTATAAGTGTATGTACATTATTCCTCAGGACACCTATCCACTGTAACCATAGCCTCATGCGAGTTTTCCAACATTTTGTAAAATCTTCGTTCCTCAAATATTTGCTCAACGTCATTAAAATTGTTACTACCAAGTATGTGTCGAGCCTCGTTCCTCGCGGTCTTCTTATACAAAGAATCTATATTTTTTTCCCAGAAAATTCTTCCGCGAGCCATGTAAGTTTGTTCGACGGCGTGGAGGACGAAAGGGGATGGATAGAGGTTTCCTCGAAATCACGAGTTGCGCGATTCTCGAGAAGGAGCTCGCAGCGAAGGGAAAACTGGGAAACCGTGGGGGCGTGCTTCGCTTCATCGAGAACGAACGAGCTCCAGTGTCTCGTAACTTCGAAGCGCGGAGGTGTTATACTACTTTATCCTTTAACCCGTGACGTATAAAACGAGGCTTGATTGCGATAATTCATCGAATCGGGCCGTCTCATAAGTTACCAATTAGCGCTCCTTTTTGCTCGATATTGCTTCGAGAAACGATGTTATACACCGAATCGTAAAACTTCGTATACCGTCCTGTGTTGTTTATTTATTCCGTCCGTTGCATCTTCTTGCCTTAGCCAGGCGTTCTCGAGCACGGCCATTTATCGGGCAATTTATAAACGTCCGCGGCATCATCAATCACTTTCTCAAGCGCTCGAACAATATTTAAACTTTCGTAATATCGACGCCCGTGGCTCCGATATCAGAGGCGCATGTTTTCTCGATCGTCCGCGCCCGAACGATCTTTGCACAGCCGTAAAACCTATCGGCTAATAAACGCCGGTATCCCTTTGCTCGTTCGCGGCCGAATTACAATCGAGGCTTGTTTTCAGGGCGAGCATCAACGATCTCGCGAGCGCCTTTTCACGACTTAATTCGAGAGTGATTTACGTCGCTTAATAAAAAGCGTTTGCCCTACATTCCGTCGACGACGTAGTCACCGAGTACGTTTTCTCGTTGACCTACGACCTTCTTTTTTCCCCTATCGTTCTCTGTCTCTTTCTCTTTATTTCTCTCGTTTTCGCCCTTTCTGTCTCCCTTGCTCTTTCATTAAAAAGCGATACGCGAGGGAACAAGAGGGAAAGGAACGCAGCGGAAACGACGTTGACGGGCTTATTAAAATACCGATCCGTAGAAACGCGGCTGGCCGCGGTCCAATCCTCGAAATAATGTCGATTTGTAACGACGGTAACCTACCATCGCGTTCCTTCTAACAACTACCAACGACATTAACCCCTTAACCTACAACTACGAGCATAGCCCGTAGTACGATGATCGGACCAAACGTAAATATTACGGGCATAGCCCGTAGTTGATGATCGGTCCAAACGTAAATATTACGGGCATAACATGTAGTACGATGATCGGGCCAAACGTAAATATTACGGGCATAACCCGTAGTAGATGATCGGACCAAATCGAATGTAAATCGTAGGTTAAGGGGTTAACAGCGATCCAACCGGTGGAAAATCAAGCTGCCTTGTTAGTCGACGTGACGTGAGCGTGTCGCGTCGTGGTGTACCGCCGGTGATACCCGTTGTCGCGATGAAACGAAATGCCAAAAATATTGAATCCAGTTCCGCTCGATGGATTTCGTATCGTGCTTGGTTTGAGTTGTCTTCAATTTTAGGGAATATACGTGAGGAATACTTTACTTATTGGTTTTTCTTTTTTCTAGCGATTATGTGATATGCTATATCACGTGTGTATGATGTTGTAAATACAAGTGATTCGTTAATAGCTGTTCAAGTATCATTAATCACTCTTGCAGATGCATTTTCGTTTTCGTCAGAAATGTCTTTTTATTAAACAATAATGTGCGTTCGAAGCGCAAAAAGCTAAAACGAAACGTCAGAAATTACTTAAATAATTGAACCAACGCACCATGTACGTTTGTAGTAGCGAATATGTGAATTTATCATGAAACGTTAGACTGAATATTCGTGTAGTAATAAACACACTTTTGTAATAATGTTCTAACAATAAACGCTTAATGTAAGAATAAAAACTAGCCAATCTTATGTAAGATGTCGTATCCTAATTACAATTAATTTGAAAAAAACGTTTTCTCAATTATACCGAGAAACTACACTGGTAGACCTCTGTCAAATCATCTGTATCCAAAGCTGGTTCGCTTCAATAACCATGCACGAGACAAGCCATTGGCCACGCTATATCCTAATTAAAGTCTGAAACGTGACCGTCTGGAAATGATGCTCGAGCGGTGCAAAATACGAAGGCAGAATGTGAGAAACCAGAACCGGTGGGCCGCGTTGTTCGGTTTGCTTGGTTACCAGCAACGTTCACCGCAAAACGACCGCCGTGGAATGAGAGTCTTGCTCGTGATTTGATTGGATGTCGTGTGTTCCGCAAGATTACAAGGTTAAGTTCGCCGTTACGCGTGCTGGTGACCAGATACGATAAATGCCGGACTTCGCCAACGTTGCAGAGCTCCAAGCTTGGAACGCTCGTTGTTTCGGTACTCAAAGTGTTGTGAGAAGACGAACTTTGAACATCGTAAAATATTATAGAAATACGATATTCCTAAATATTGTTTCTCTATATATACAGTGTATCATAAATGCATTTATAGTGTCCGTTTTAGATACCAAAAGGGTGAACACACGCTTATACAAGAGCAGAAATTCTATATTCTTATAATTTTATTATAGAGTAAGAAACGTAATGTGCAAAACATGGTCAATGAACGTTTTTCACTTTTTTGATGTTTAAAATCGACTGTATAAATATCACGTACATATTTTGTGATGTGCTGTATAAAGTTACGTGATCAAAGTCAACAAGTATGGTTACTTACCGAATCCTTTTGCACGATATTTATATACGTGTCTTATACAAATTCAATCTTCTACAGTAGCCAGCTCACGAGCTCTTTAATTGAAATAATACATATATCGTTTCATTCATATGTTACATAATATTGATCTGACGAGAGTAAATATTAAATATTAAATATTAAATATTAAATATTATATTACACATAATAATATAGTAATTACGAAATTCCAAATACTGATGCAAGCCATTTTGCAGCGTCATGATTCCCATCATTTTCATTTTTCTAACACTCCGCGGGACATTCTGCTATATTTATTTCGATGAGCAGTGTTCCTTATGCCGAAGCTCAGGGTCGTTCATTTCCCACGAATATTCGTTTTTAAATAGATTCTAGAAGTAGCAGTCGATTTGCTGGCCGATCGAGCATTCTGATCGCGGTGACCGCGAAAAATAGCGGGTAGAAGGAGGAATATTTGCAATCAAAGAGCTGTATTGCAGGGAAAGCTCGTAAGTCAGAGTCGATTTCTGGTAAACTGCCGGAGGGTAGGAACTAGCGCTCGGTCTCGTGCTTTCGTCTCGAATGAGATCGTCTCGTCGTCGCGTTGAAAATGGTCGGAACGAGGAGAAAAGTGGGGAAAAAGAGGAGCGGATGTGCCGGTGAACGAGACAGCTGAAGAAGAGTCGGAGGAAATACGTTCAAATAGAGCATTTACATCGTGGAAATTCCAGAATCTATGTCGATAAAGAGAAAAAAGAGAGGACGACGAACACATTCTCGAACGGGATATCGATCGATCAGCTGAAGAAATCGTCGATGGAGTAACATTGGAATTTGTGAAAGCTCGCGCATTTCCGGCTGTCTCATCGAAGGAATAATTATAGCGCCATCGAGACCTACACTGACTCAAATTGCACGAGGATTCGACACGATGAAACGAACTCCTCTGTATGCGCGTGCGAGGCTTTTTGCCCGAAAATAGTTAAATTCGTCACACGTGCATCGAGTATCGTACCGAGCTTTAAGAACCGTTTCAACCGCGATGGCGAATGGCATGCGTGTTTATTATCCGGCGATTACGCTCGGGCATTGCTGCATCCCTTCGTCGTTAACGACTGATTTCACGGCTCGATTTATAGTGCGCAATGAAGTGGTCGCATTCGATAATTGTTTTCCAGCGTTGCTAATGAATTTCATCGCAACGGTGCAAACTAAGCACGGCCAGGGTTCGTTTTATTCCACTGGTACGTGTAGTACTCGCTTTGCACGTTGTTTTGTTAATGGAATTAACGAGTTTGAACTTTGATTATAGATTTAGATGTTTGGAAAGTGCACGTCAGCAATAATAAATACATTGTTCTTTTAAAAGCGAACGAGAATCAATAATATTTATATTGTTCGTCCAGCAATAATTATATTAACGATATTAATTGTATTATTGCTTGAAAATAAAGTTAATAAACATCCCGCAATCAACTTGCTCGCTCCATCAGCCATATATCATATGACAAAGCACATTCTCGTATTTGAAAAAGAGAGGAAAGAAATCGAGAGAAAAAAACTACAATTTTCACACAACGACAAACTAAAATGACAGAACGAGGTAGCTCGCGTGCAGGGACGGGTAGAGCGGACACTTTTTCGTCCGTTACTCCCCGACAATCGCGGATCGAATCGTTGTGTTGCGCGTTACCGTTAACCGTTCGGTGCACCGATTTCCAGGGATCGCGTGCAGTGTCACGCGCGAATGTTAATGACTCTCGTTATTGACACATCGCGTGTCGGCTGTGACGCTTCCACCTGCGAAACACACGAGACACCATGGCGTGTTATTTTGTTTCACGTTTGCACCGCGTTCGCGGCAATTACGCGATCAGCTTTCCTTTCGCGGGCTGAATAAAACATCATCGTGTTTCGTCGTCTAGCGGTTCGCTAGTTTCGAGTCAGTCCACCCTATCGTCGGTAATTACCGCGATAATCATCAGCCGGTAATCGTAAAGAAAACGTTGCGAGGGGATCCATTAATCCGCTATTGTTCGAGAAGTTATTAAAGACGCCGGCAAAGTGTGTCGAGTTGGAGGATCCTTTCAAACAGTCCCTATTCGTCCGTTTTAACCTTTCGCATTTACGCGGTTTTCTTGCCGAGTAGCGTGATCGGTTACGTAATCATGTTCCACCAGCTTTCTAATCGAACTACATAGAACATACAGCGTGAAAACGGATCATTTCCGGTGTACGCGCGCTAACGAACGCGTTAATGACGTTAATAGAAGGTTAAAATACATTGGCGAGGCATTATGCCGGGCGATAGTGGGTCAGGATATTCCCACCGATTGTATTTATCGTAAAAACGAAATTAAATTTCACTGGAATTGATGGCCGCCGTTACAAAGACAATTACGATTAACCACATATACGATAACAATGGATACGCTATTGTCAACGGGATTTTCATTAATTTAAATTCCCTTTCGCTGGTGTATCGAATAAATCACACTTTGTCTTCCCCATTTGGTGGATCGTTATGGTGCAATTCATTTCGAAAAGTTGCCGAGACTCTTCCGCGGAGTTAAATTGCACCACTCGTCGAAGCGTGAGCTTCGTTCTGGCGAGTCTCGTCTCTTCGACGAAGGAGTCTCTCGACTTTCGAAAGTCGTGTTCGAGAGTCGTTCTGGTTTCGAGTAAGTCGAACAAAGCCGGTAGAAACAATCGTCCTTGAGGCGAAGAACGCTCGTCGCCGATTAAAAGGCGGCTGAAGCGAAGACACCGGCGATGACGATGGCGGCGCTTCTATAGGAAAAAGAGGGATGATCTCTGTCGATTGGCGGCACCGTGATCGTCCTTGGGCGACGATCAGACGATTAACCGTGGAATTCGCGAAGAGTATCTGAGGCCTAGCTGCGTTAATTGAGATCCGGACGCGCTTTCCACTCGGCGATTTCAATTTGTTCGACACGGATAAACGGCATGCCGAATCGTCCGCAGGAAACGAGAAATGGCCACGGGGGACAAGGATGCGTTGTCCGACACATACGACGGATACACGTGCGCGCGCGCAATACGCTCGAAGGCGCATCCGAGCTATTTATGCAACGATCCTTGGTGAGATCCTAGCCCTGGAGACTTAATGGCCAGAACAGTTCCGGTAACTCAACGACGTCGAATAAATCTCGTGGGTAACTCGACGAGTTAAACGAAGTTAAGTATGATCCTGAACCGAGCGTATCATTTGCGAGAGAGATATTAACGAGTGTTCTTAGTATTGGAAACTCATTCGAACATTTAGAAATGTCCCATCGGAGGATACGCTTTTACGATCTTGATTTCTATTTTGGTTAATCATCAAGCGAGCGCGGTCGAAAATCGAAATTTGATCGTCGTACACTCGTTTCGATGCTTCGTACACTCATTTGGTACATATCGCAAAACGTATTTGGCAGTTCTTTAGAAATCGTTATTTATAAACTTACAGCTTCGTTCTTATTTTCCCTAGAGATCAATGGACTTTGAAATATTTGAAGTTTTATATAGATACTTGGTAAACCTAAACTTCTTGTTTGGTGAATCACGAACTCGTTTGTAAGTAAGATAGATGTCCGGCACGTGGTTAATCTTCGAGATTGTGAAATTTCCTTTCTAAAAGCAGTCAAATCACCATATACAAACACATTACGATATAAAGTAAACACTTTCTTCTAACAAACTTTATGGAATTCATATATACACGAAACCTCGAAAACAAATACACATTTCACTCGCGGCTCACGACTTTCCAGCATATATATATATATATGTAAAATTTAAAGAACCTACCATTTACTAGCTTTCTTTCTTCAAACATCACTTCCAGACTTACCAAGATCATGTAAGATTATATAGTCATTTCGATGGGTTATCTCCCTACGTTCATAAAACACGTCATAAACAGTATAATTGCATCACGATACGAGCTTCTTTAACGATTTAACAGCTATTAAACCGCCTACCTTCGTTCAATCTGAAACTATATTTATTCATCCTCTGCTCCCGCGATAAAAAAAAACTTTTCTGGCAATATACACGAGATTAAAACAAGTTTTCAGTGACCTGTTCGCGGTCCATCGTGCCGCGTGTATCGCGCCGGTATCACGGGTATCGATCTCTCGGCGCGGGCACGACGCGACGTGCCGCGACTTCGAAGGCTGCGTTTATCGTGGCCGCGCGCGTCACACGGCCGTTCGACACGCTTGCCTTGCTCGACCTCGACAGAGGAAAAGAGAGAACGCGGTCGAGCACGATATCGATTGTGCGCCTCGCTCCGCGAGAGACCGGCCACGCTACGCAATACACTCACGCAATCTGTAGATCCGCGGCCAAACATTTCCTACTCCTATCCGCTGTGTCACGCGTTCTATCCTGAACTTCATGCACCATTTTCATCGTTCCACGCACAGACTCAACGAACGCAAGTATGTAAGTACATAAGAATTATATCAAAGTGTATAAATTAATAGCAAACTAATAATTAGAAGTGCTTATTGCGTTGCGTATGAAATTATCAGACTATAAATGTATGTCACTTGTTAGATAAATATATCGTATATTTATAAATGTACTGTTTAACCTTTTAATTATTTAGTGCGTACTATGAGCAACATAAATATTCAAAAAGAATGCGTTCTTACTTAATAAAGCAATAGCATTCTGCGCTTGATCCTTTCACTGTGCATTAAAATGATTATGTGTCGCAAAAACTATGTTGCAGAACTTGAGGAAAAGTTATTTTACGTATATTTTGTGTATGTAATCATGTACTTATATTCAACATGCAGGTTTCATTCTAAAACATGTAGGTAGATTTTAAAACAAGGAATACGTAATTGTTCATCGAAACAATTACAAGTTTTAGCATAGCTTGTACTCAGCGGCCGCACGACGTGCAGATTCAACAGTAAATGGATTAAAGAGCGGAAATATATTTTATAGAAACTTTGCCATTAAGATGATTCTATGGAATAAAATCCCTACAGTTCTATGTATCCGTAATTTTGTAATTAAAGTATATTTAGTCAAAAATAAGCAAGTGTCTGGATATGTAAATGGCGTGTCGAATCATTTACTCATGCACAAGCCAAAAAACAGCGGAGGCGTACGCGTATTTGATCGGCGCGTTTTTCGCTTCGATAAACACGCGTAACAACGGGACGCGTAAGCAACGTCGTACTCGGTGTTTCGTGCTCGTGGAATTTGTTGCGCGGGCAGAAGGTGCTTTTTTCTTCCTTCTGACTTATGGCCTTGATAAATGAAAACGAGGGATTTCTCTTGCATACCGATTCGGTTCGGTTGAGTGACTCCTCGGAATCACTTGGGTCGGATCACATTAGGTACATGCAAGGAAATTTTTCCGGAGTTTAAGTCATATAGAAAAGTGTAAGATTGGCATTCGAGTGTTAAACATGCATAGCTTGTTGCTACTTCCTTGATTCATTGACTCGGATAGACTGGTTGAATCATCCAACCTGTTCTTCATTCTCGGTAGTGAATAGGTGATTCTCAGGGTTATTGACACTTTGTGTGACCTTGATCGACGAATGATGTGATCTCGATGACCTTGTGTAATCTTCAAATGACCTTAATTATCGAAATGAAACAACTCTGATGATCGAAACAACCTTGACCCTATATGACATTCAGGCAGCCTTGATCGCCACTAATGTCATCTTGATGACCTTCTCGTGATCTTTAAACGACCTTGATTACCAACAACTCAATAATATTTTTTAGTTTTTACATGACAGAACATACGTACATCAATTTGATTATATGATATATACGCGGAGGAACATAAGTATTCGAACATCTATTGATAATATTTCATGTAAATTGAATACTATTCACCGTTTATATTTTCTACTTTTCTCATAAATCAGTCATTTTATTCGCAAAATATGTGGCAGTAATACGCAACTTTAGATATCATAATTCATACTTTAGAAATCATGAATTATGCTTCTCTTAAATAAGAGTATAAGTAGAGATATTTATGGGAAAAATATTCTTCCAAACGACTGGTTAAAAACTGTGTGTTTTTTAAGATGACCAGTTGATCAAGGTTCCGCCGCCGAGTCCTTCTAAAATTCATTGTCGCTAATCAGTGGTAGAGGCTGGTGTTGGTCTTGCCCGTATGAAAATTACTTCGTAGCACGAAAATTGGGTTCACTGTTTGCCCGCGAAAGAAATGCCAAACCTCGTTTTCGCTGCAACTTGTCGATTTCTTGGGAAATTTCGGGGAACTTTCCGCCAGAGTCTGCCTCGAGTAAAATACAAATCGATTGTGAAAGTTTTGTGTCGATGTGGCCAGTTGCGCGAGGAAGAATGGCACCATCCGGAGAATAAATTTATCCAATGTCACACAGCTGGTTTCTCCTTTCGATTTTACATGACAGGTTAACTAGCTCGATCGATCGAAAATCACGCGACTTGCCTATCCTTCGTGATTGGTATCTCGCGCGCATTAGCGCGTCGCATTTCGCGAACCAATTGTCCGGTTACGACGCGAGTCGTTTTATCATCCTGAACATTCGAATCGATTGTTATCGAAGTAAATTTATTACGTGTCATATGATTTTGCCACAGCTTTTGATAGGAAGAACGGCACTGTTGGAGGATGACGTTATTAAATTGACGAGAAAGTGCAAATGAATAGATTCTTTTCCTCCCAATGGGTAGGTCGAGGAACGAGAATATTAACGGTAAAGGTCTTTTAGAGTGATCTGCAAGTTTTGATACTTGAAAACAAATATAAGAATCATCGATAATCTAGTGCCTATTCGAATCGACATAATCTATTAAAAATTAAGATACACGATGCTTATCAGAGATTAGAAACCTCAATCATGTACAATCTATTATACAAAATATTATACTTGAAATATTAAGACTTTTATTATATTCTAGGATTTGAAGGTTTAATTTTCTATGCGTGTTTATTATGAAAACAAAAATTGACATAAAAGAGAACAAACGATAAGGTCTTGGAACTTTTTGATATCGTTACAAGAATGTAAAAATTCCTTAGAGTACATAACTGAAATCTCAGGTTATCGGTAGCCTTAAAAGGGCAGAATTAACTTAATCTGATAGAAAATGTCTTTGTGATTCATAAATCACAGTACCCTCAGACCTGAAATTTAATCTTATCTACCTTTTATTACTGAAACACGAACGAGGAGAATGGAGAATTCATTACAAAAATTAAATGTGAAATCCTCGAAACAATAAACTCGATGCCAGAACGCATTCCCCTCGCCGACGAAGCAACAATGAGATGCACGCCAGTTTGTTTTTCACGGGAACGGAATAAATAGGATGTCTCGTTGAAACGGTAGGCTGAAAGTTTCACAAAGCGGGTTACGGGTGTTTTAGAGTTCATGCGACGCTTACGCCGTTCTGGCTTATACTTAAATATCTGTAACTTTTCTGTGGAGCGTGCTACGTACCGCGGCCGGAATTCCAAAGGTAAAAAGCCAAGGGAATATTTTTAGTCGGTTAAACGGAGCCGACGAACGGACACCGCCTCCCGTTGCCTAAATAACCGATGACGTCAGGAGCCCGGTAGACGATGGCCTTTGTGTTCCCCGGCCTCGAGAAATCGGAGAAGATTTTCTCTTCCTCCAGATTCTCTACCAGTATAGTAAGTCAGAGATGGCTGGGCAAAATCTTCTCGCCGAACTTGAACTTTTCTCCGAAGCCTCGTTGGATAAATTTACACGATCTGGTCTTTATTCGATGGTCAACTGTTCCAGAATTGAATTTTCTTGAGTTTGTCAGAAAAATTATTTTTTATCAATTAAAGGGTCCATAATAAGAACGGCACTTGTCTTGCTTCAGTATTTAATTTTTGTTTACATTCCAAACTTTTTAAACAAAATGTTCATTATGTTACTTAATATTTATTATATCTGATTGGATCATGAATTTGTGAATCTGTGACACAACTTTTATAGAACCAATTAACTTTTATTTGACAATAAGTCATGATTACAGATCATCTTTTACAGTATCAACTCCATCATGTTATGAATGTAGCTGTGCATTATTCATTAGTGCACAGCATTATCTAAAAAATTAAAGGATTTGACACAAAAAAATTCGTTTTTTTTATGAGTCTCTCGGTTCTTAATTAATTTACTAACAACATTTTTTCGAATGTTTTTATAAAAAGACATGTTGTATCAAAATACACCATTTTTACCGAGAACAAATATATTTGTCATTCAGTTAATCAGCAATACGTGATAATGTTGTGTATCGAGCACGAAAGATTTCAATTGATTCTTTTTGTTCTTTAAACAAAAGATAACGATATTTTTATCAACACAGTGGCACGATCATTTCTTCCAGATTAAAGCACGCAACTGATTTGAAATCTCGGATTCCACGAGAATGCGTATGTTTGAGAGGTTGAATGGGACTTTAGAGTGTGTACGTTCGGATGTTTGTAAAGAAAGGATGCTTTAGAGTGAACGGTGCGTGGTAAGCGAAAGTTTAAGAGAGGAGGGTTTTTTTTCGAGAAGTCGGCAAGTGATGTTTAAAGGGTTTAAGAAAACAAGCTTTAGCATGGAACAAAATTTGTTACGAGTTTTTTCCTTTTAACCACGCAATATCAACAGAATAAAGAGAACATTTAAAACGTTTAAAATGATAGTCTTTGATACATATACCAGAAAGATAAATGGATTATTCAAAATTCGTTTTCTGAAAGATTTACCTACTGAAGCCTACCTAATAAACTTTCAAAAGAACAATTGCAATTTTGTGATTTGTAACAACACCGTTTATATTTAATGTTATTTTATGTTTAATCGGTTGTTTAATAGTATCTTGGAAAATTAGTTGATGATAATACAAAACTTCAATTAATCCTTGGAACCTTATTATCAAGGAAATCATATTTACCATATTATAGCTAGTATTTTCTGCTCCAGTAAACTATATTCTTTCGACACACACCACAAAAAGAAATTGTGTATCTTTTAAATGTAAAATGCATATACAATTTACACAACTTTATTCCGTTTTTATTGTCATTCGTTATTTTACATGACACTGATCTATACCATGGGAACAAAGAAACAGCACGAACAAACTCCACAATTCGACTCGAAAGCACCATCATTCGAAACCTTCGCGCACCGATCCTTCCACGAACGATTCTTACACGCGATCGCCGTAAATATTGTCAAAAAGTCCAGGTGCGAAGGCACGGTTCACAACATTATTCGTATTCCTCGAGTACACGGAACTCACCCCTTCCACTATCTTTCCCCTTTCAGACGATAAGATTTATACGCAAAAGTTGCACGCGAAATCGGCGCAGCCGCGAGCGAGAACACGTATGCGAGCGAATCGATGGAAGTTTTCGAGAACGCAGTTTGCTTCCTCGTGAACGTTTCGCGGTTCCAGATTGTCAAACGAAACACCGGATACGCTACGGTATACGGCATACAGTACAGCTTTGTGCTATCGGCAATTCGGTTTGGCTTCTTGTAAGCCAACCCGGCTACGTTCCGGGGATGCTAGTCGAGAAGCTTCCCGCTTTGGAAAATGAACTCTCTAGAGCGCTCTCTCCGGTCGAGTTTCAAAACGAAGATCGCAAGTTCTTTTTGGTTTAGCTTGGGAATGGTTCGTAAAGACTAGAATAGTTTGCATAAAATGTGCAGTTTGTACATACATAAAGGTACTCAAATATATTTGCAACTTTTAATAGGGATTGTAAATGTTATTTAAAGTAAAATATTTAATCCTTTCACGGACAATGTGAAAACATGTTTCACTTTCCAGTACGCACTTCCATATACAACAGCTGTGGAAAAAGAAGATTTGAATTTATTAAGTGCTAATTTAAAAATTTAATTGTCAAAACGACGAAATAAATTCTGTATCAAAAGGAAGATTAATTTTCCACGGCTTGATATCTTGTTGATACAATACAAGAGCAGGAAACGACCGAATTTCATGGAATATGAAAATTAACGGCATCGGTTCCACTTTTCTCGACTTCCGAATGAGAGATGGATATTCCGGTCTTAAAAATCTCTAGAATTTCCACGCGTTTCTTGCTATATCGCGCTCCGGATCTCGGTTGCCGCGGCAACCAATCCAATTTTCTTTTGCGTCATCCTACCGTGTATTCATCAATTCATTCTCTTCGTTAGCTGTTTTTGTACTTCGTAAGCTGTTGTACCGATTATTAATTTGCACATGTTTGTTTTTCTAATGTGTGCTTTCCACTTTAACGCGAGTTTGTTGGAGAAAAAGCAGATTTCTTGGTAAGACATAAAAAGAGACGCTTATATATACGATCACGAGGCGTGGATCATCGGCAAAAATATCATCGTATATCGATTTATTTCGTTGAAGATAACGCAGTTGAATGGATTCGACGTGGCGTGAACGCGCCTTTGTTGAGTTTTAAAAGTAGGATGAGGGTTGCTGTAGCGTTTAAACGACGAGATATTTAATCCTGTCGCTGTGACCATCTCTCATGAAAAGCAGGTCCATGATATTAGACCATATGGCTATACGAAGATTTTGTTATACGCAGTTACGCTGAGAGCATTTTTATCATTTTTATCTTAATATACGAATAGTGAGGCAATCACGATTATTCCTGGAGACTATAGTCGGTCGTAGTAATAAGAAGATTAAAGAACACATTTTGCGTTATAAATTTTAAACTTTATCAAAACTCGAATCGTCAAATCATATCTTTGTTTCTCTCTTAACACGTTGATTGCCACGCGTGCTTTCAAAGAAATCTCCGTCAGGCCACGCGTACAGCAGTACCAAGCGTTCTCTGCTAGGTGCTCCCATTGATATTTTAGTAATGCTAGTCGCTCATGTGGTGGTCTCAAGAATACTCTTTCGTTTCGTTTGTTCGCAACATTAAAAACACTAGCTGTTGTTGAATATAATGAAGGAAAGTGTGGTATAGATTATTCCGACCAAATGGTTTCTTATGCCACCACAATTAGAAAAGGAATCAAATGGTACAGAAAACTTGGCATTCAATTCCTTTTGGGAATTTCTGTTGTAAACACTTTGACGATTTACAAAATTGCAACAAGGAAGAATATAAATATTAGAATATTTAGACAATTATTAGTTGTAAAATTATTAGCGTTGTCTGAAAATACAAAAAATCCTCGTCTTCGACGGAATCAGCATAATATCGCCGTTCGGAAAAACGATTCCGGAAGAAGCATTAGACGCGCAAGCAAACTATGTTATGCAAATAAAAGACGTCGAATGGGCCGAACAAAGGCACAAAAGAATTTGAAGAAAACAACAACTTATTGTCCAAATTATCCCGACCAACCTCAGCTATGTATAGAATGCTTTAAAGTTTTACATTCTAAATAATTTTTTTAATAAACCATTTCCGTATTTTTATTTTATAACAGTTCAACAGTTTTATTATTATGGAATATTTTTCAAATACCTACGACGATCCTTAGCAAGTAGTCAAATAAGCGACACCCGAATATGGGTTACGTGGCCCGACCAGAAACTTTGCTGACACCCGAATACGGGTGTCGTGGCAGTCAACGTGTTAATCCTTTAAGTACGAGTATATTTTCGCGAGTAGTTACATTCCCGAACTCAACGAACGACGAAGCTTTACAATTATCAATACGATACGTCGTCGTATATCAAATATGAGGAACGCCAGGACGCGAAGAAATTTTAATTCATTAATTGTTAGAGCGTGGACGCGCGATAAGCAGTTCCTTCGGAACGTCGACAAACTACTGACTAGGATAAAAGACGGTTTAATAGGTGTGGGAAGGCAGCCAGGGTTTTAAGGAAGGGAGGGATTAAAGCAGTTTAACAAGTATTCGCGCAAGTTTCGTTCTGGCAAGATGCAGACTGCGATTTATCTGCGAACAAGTTGCCTTTATTACCGCAATAGCCGCGTGGCGCATGAACGACGGTGCGATAATACGTTTATGGCGGCATTAAACTTGCCACCGTGCTAACGTTTACCAACTTTCTTACGCGAAACTTCGCTGAACTCAGACGACGAAGATTTGCAGGCTCGTTAATAATGTTTGGACGATCGCCTCGTGCCGAGAGAGAGCCGACGTTTCCCGTATTTGATCGCGTCAAAGTCGCTTTTGGATCGCGCGAAACGAACCGGCAATCCTGAAACGCCTAACAGGCTTTATTTGCCGAATCGAACGACTCGATTCCTTAACTGAAATTCGATATTCCGCTCTGTGGCGGAGCGTAAGCGCCTCCAGCAACCAAATTGGATGCAACAACTTTCCGATATCATAGGCAACTGAGGTTGCTCGTTTACCGGACGATTCGCTATTCGTCGTTTGCCAGGATTCCTATCGTTCCAGATTGCCAGCCAATTTTGTGGACAGGAAATAACGTGTCTTTGTGTATTCTGTTAACTATAATCTTTTTGCGCCTTGTTAATGCACGTCACGAAGGATCGTTTGTTTCGGATAATAGTAAAACAATTGTTGAGTGTTCCTTTATAAAAGGTATGTTCTTTTTATTTAATGGATAATGTAAGCAAAAGTTATTTTTTAGTAAGAAATGTTGTACCAGATAAGATCTAGGTAATAATTTTATTCCTTTGTTCGGAATTTTGAGCGATCGTCCGTTTATGGCACGGACAGGCCCATTCCCTTCTTTAGGAAATTCCAGATTATATGTCCTCCCCGAGCTGTAAACCTAATGATTTCAAGGTCAGGTAAAAAAACCCCGGGAAAGGACCAGCCGGAAGGGCACGATGGACAGACAAAACACAACGGCTGGTAGCGAGAAACAGCAACGTAGGAGGACAGTTCATCATCGGAACATCGTACCGTACGGGTGAAATACTTCACTCCCAACGAGATCTTACCACCGCCGTGTTCCTAACATCACACTTTACGTTTATACAACAAGTGCAAATGCAGTGTTGGATTACTCTAACACTCGATCTATTAAACGTCCTCCACCTTGAACGTTAATTTATTCGAGGAACGCGATATCGACCGATCGGTTCGACCTGACCGGTTGCTCTTTAGTCGATAATTCGCAACATCCTCCAAAGTGCGTAGAGATCGTGTATTTTGATCTTGAGAAACGTAGAAGTTTGATATGACGCGCTGAACCAGTTAGTAGAATAAGTCCGTCTGCATCAGACACAAGTAAGAGACTCGAAAGAGATGGTCGAGTTTATCAACTTCGCTCATCGTTCTATGACCATAAATCACGTTTGGTCTCTTTCTGGGCTATCTTGTTACTTTATTTGAAGCATTAGATTTCATACTTAATTACACTGTTTCTCGAAAATATCACATCAGTTGTGTTATTTAATAATACACATGCATACGTATATTTTTTCTTAATAATTATAATAGTATCGTTATCTAATTTTTAAATATACATATATATGTTACCAGATGCGTCAACAAATACTTCGACGATGAAGAATAAAGCTTTCAACGTGTCACGGAACATAATAGAAACTTACGCTCACCTAGCAATCCTGGGACAGAGAGTACGAAGCGATTTGTCTTTCCGCTCGAGTGGTTGATTTTCATTCGTTCTCCTCTCGCGAGCGATCGTAATTACTAAAATGGACGAGAGTCATTTCTCCCTCGGGGACAGGTTTGATAAAATCGGCTGGTAAAGGGAGAGGAACAAAGAGACAAAAAAGGCAGAGAACAGCGGTGCGTTGAAACGCGATGGTTCCGCGAGGGAAAGGAGGCGGAAGCGGCCGGAAAAAGCGGCAAAGCGAGAGTTGAACGATGGCTGGCTCTATTATCGAAAGGACCATGTAATATTTTCGTGCCCCTTTGTACGTGTGCTCGATACGATTTCGAACCCCTCGCGTCCCTTCGCCAACATTTCCGTCAGCCTGGTCATCGTTTGCAAACATTTTGCATCGATACCGTGCTTTGAGTCGCCTGTTTTTCCTTGTTTCCCCACTAAGTTCTCGCGCAATTACCGCCCAGCGTTCCTCCGCCCCCGCCGACGCCCGCCACTCGAGGAATTAAACTTTCTTCTCATCGGACGCTCGCGTAATGAATCATCCGACGCGACCGAGAGTGGTCCCTGAGACGAGCTTCAACGTCGCGGAATCGTTATCAGTGGGTGTTTAGTATGGTCGTAGGTGTGCTTCGTCCTTTTTTGGCTATGTAAGTTATTGCTAGTTTCGAAACTTTTCTCGGGAATCTGTTTTTTCTTGGCGCCTTAGGAACTGAAGATCTCCATCCTGCGTATCAGGAATCTACTAGAGCTCTTCAATATTTTTTTTTAAGCGAGCTATTGGAATGTCTTGTCTAATGTTGGGTTAGCTTTGAATTTCTATGTCGCGCGTAAGATCAGTTTACGTACACTAATTTCGAATGTGGTTGAACATTTTTTATAGTGATATTCTATACAAATCTGTTTATTAAAGGAAACACAGAATACAGGAGATTAAAGTCGAGATTTGGCCAACCTCGTCCTCGATTTTAGAACTTAGAAGATTAACGCGAGTTTCTTTATTCGTGAAATTTTCTTTTCCCTCGTAAATTACAATTCATGTAAGTAGTAGCGGACGGTCGCTGACAGGCTGACCGCGCAAAAACCACTATACCAGCCATTCGAAAGCAATTCGATCAATTTCCTAAATTAAAAATTACAGAAAAGTAACGAAGATAAAAACACTATTTTTTAAATTTACGTCATTCTTGATGAATGAACTTATGGAAGTAGGTAATTGGTTTCTTGAGAACACGCTGGATGTTAATCAAGTACTTATGAAACGAAATTATGAAATTAATAATAAGTGGAATGTTGTTCAATTTCGCTTCTGAGAAGCTTATATTAAGCACATTTTTGCATATTATTTTCATTCTTCTCAAAACCAGAGCAATTCAAAAGGGGACAATGACTCGTTGTTTCAAGATACTTTGGTGTAATCGCGCAAGTAACTCCCGATCATTCTATCTCGTAGCACGTGATCGTGTTAAACGATCGAGTTTATCGAAGATCGTGGATCGTTCAGATCCACCGTCACGAACTGGATTTTTCCATGATCCAAGCAGCGTGTCCGATCTGTTCCCGCCAGATCGCGGCCGATCGATTCGCCATCCCTTTAACCTTTAATCCACCGACTCGGCGTTATCGAGTCGATCGTTAATTACGTCTTCTTGCTCGATCGGAAAAAAGGGAACGGTACCTATTCGTTGATTATTAAGCACTTAACGCGAACAATGTCGACACGGTGGATCGAGATGGAGATAAGAAAAAGTGTAAATCGTATCTTCAGAGGTTTCCGGCGCAATTCGCATCCACGATCGTTTTTCACGGCAGCCGTGAAATATTTATATTCCTGCTCGTGAAACGAAAGTTTCAACAAGCAGAAGCTTGGAAAATTATTTCTGTCGTTGCCCCACGTTTCCGACGTGGCTCATGATTCTGCGTCGCACGAGGTTTTCTGTGATCGATCGCGCAAAGTAGTCGCTGATATAGTTACAAACGTCGCGTTCACCATGATTTCTCAAGAAAAATCTACTCGAAAACAAGTTTCCTTGTGGGAATTTGAAACGACAATAGAAAGCAAATATAGTGGAATTTCATTTATCCGAACTGTATCTGTTGGTAAGAAATTTTAGTCAGTGAAGTTAAATTATAAAGTTCTGCGGGCTGATTTTTATTATTCCGATATGAAATTTTATGATATGAATAAAAAATTGGTCGATTATGGACGTTCATGCATCCATAACAAATTTATATGTTGAAAAATGTGTGGAAAAATATCCAAAATATTGGAAGTAGATTTTATTTAGATTGTGAAACAAATGTTTCGTTGGCCGTGTTCATAAAAATACGAGCTTGCCTAAAAACCAGAATCAATAAATTCCTATTATATGAGCTATTTGTGCACGGGTTCGGCTAAATAAATTTCCACTGTGGTGTAACAAAAATTGAAAGTTGAGCGATTTCGGTCTTTTGGAATTTGTATTCGCTAATACTACACACAAGAAGCGAAGTAGAATACAGTGATCGATGTAGCTAGGACGAGCAAGAAGCGTGCCACGATTCACAAGGTGTTTACACGAGAACTCGTGCCTCACAATCTACGATTTCTTCCCGTACACTGATTGTAATCCCTTCTCTCCCTTCTTCTTCGTTGAAGAGAGAATATAAGAACGGGCGCTCGTGAATTTCCAGGCCAGCAACACCGTTCACCGAGAAACGCATTGTCGTCCGTGGGATCGAAGGTAAAAACCATAATCCACGCGGAACAAGAGTCAACGAGTCAACGTGGGTGGCTCGAACCGGGTCTTTATACGGGAGGTCGTTTACTCGCGGATTCAGTCGTGGATTATCCCCTGGCTGGCGCATACTAGACAGAAAGCTCTTCCGTTTTGCTCTGCTCTCTTCCCTTTTCCATCGAATTCTCTCTTTTTTTCTCGGTGGAAAGAATAGAAGTGAACAGAAGTTAGTAGAAGTTTCGCATGTTGATAATTAATGGAAGTTGGAGAAAATTGAAGATATTGTTAGGGTGGCTGCTCTCTTCCAATTCCAAAGAATATATTATTTATTTACACGAATATACAGAAGCTCACGAAAGTATTTGAACACTTTCTATACATTTCTGTTTATATTATATGTGTTATTATACCAAACATTTCGAAATTTTATCAGCGTTTTTATGAGACTATCTTGATTATACCGATAAAGTTTGAAACAAACTTGACGATGTTAATGTTAATAAATGAAAATGTTTGCATTAAAGTTGAAAGAAAACTATAAGATACTTAGTGCAACACATGATTTGTTCATAACAGTTTTCTTTGATAAATATTCAAATATCTTCATTGTATGTAATAACGATTAGAGGCAACTTATGAGTCGTAATAATCAGTAAATCTCTTTGGATTATGAGAAAGTCGATTGCTTGCTTAAATCAATTTTGCTGATCAGCAAAAGCTAGTGCTTCTTTTCAATTGAAACTATCTTCTAAGTGAAATCCACTTGATTTTATTTAGTGAATTTTTTAGTTTGCAATAGAAATGACTTTAAAAATTACGCTTGACGCAAAACTAGCTTTCAGAGAAAAGTTCTTTCGAAGAGATAAAGCATCCGTTATACGGCTACCAGTGGTTTCAAAGTGACTCACACTGGTCTTTCGAAGCGTCGTGGAACGTTCGTTCTCTCTAGAACAAATATTTGCGAGGCTACTTCATCTATCGAGGTTCCTGGTTACTTCCTTTGAGGCTTGAGTACCTAATTTCACGCTAAAATCCTCCAACTTCGGTCACATTCAAAGCGATCCAAATTCTGTATTAGCCTTCAATTTCATTAAAGAGAAATCTTCGTGAAGAACGGATCCTTCATTCGAGTACCATTAGAGAACGAAAAAGAACATAAAGAGAGAATGGAATCGGACGTTGGCAATTTTTTACAACGCGATAGAGTCGCGGATTAGTAAATCGATATTCGATTTACGGGGAAAATTATGACCACGCAAAGAAACGAAATTACCGAACGAGTATGACTCGATCACTGTTCTCCTTATTTCTACTACACGCTCAAAGAATTCTATAAACTTTTCTTAGCTTTCACAATCCTGATTTTCCATGTTTTACCGCAACAGAAACGCCATTAAAAGCCGAAGTTGATCGATTTTGTGGCTTTCCACGAAACAAGTCGTTCTCTCGACTGCATCGTCGTCAAACGAGAATATCGACGGTTGATGCTTATTGTATCTGACTTCCTTCGAATACAAGCTCGGTCTGTCGATGTCTATCTTATCGCGCCTGTCGGAATCTATTTTCGGATTTCAGTCAGTCCATTTTGAACCGCTGTTGTAAAGCTGTTTTACGAAATCGCTGTTGCGAAACGACTCGTCGACATTTTTACAATTCTTTTGCGGATAAACACGAACCAATACTTTTAGATATTTTTGGTATTTCTGTTACCATGTATCTATACCTGTCATTCTGTGTACATATTTATCGCTTGATCACATTCACTGCGAAAACAATTTTCGCTGTTATTAACATTATTCATTCGTCCCTATTTACGGGTCCTGCAATGTTGTATGTTAACAAATAGTTTTCACACAATACTTTTCTGTACATTGTGAAACTTCACCTGTGTATTTAATATAAATTAATATGACACTTTTCTACAATTTCGTGACTTTTAGTTCTTCGTTCCACAATGAATTCGATACCAAATGCAACACCTAAAAGTATGTGCTAATTCGTATTCATATCATACATACATATGTATATAGCGAATATGTTAACCTACTGGTTTGCACTGTATATCGAGTTGATTCAATAAAAACAGTTCATACTTTTAGCAAAAAGATTCTAGATTCTATTCTAATTTCGCTTTAAGTTAGTCAGACTGAGGACTATTAAGCACAAATTACATAGAACATCTCAATGTTACATAATCTACTACGTTGTTGCAATAACGAACATTTAACGTTCGCTGAAGTTTCTCTAAAGAAATCAAAAGGCAAACGGCGAAACCTTCTCGAACATCGAGAATTAGTATATCACATTACCTTCGATTTGCCTTATGAGAAATGTTGCTAACGTTTAAGAATAGGCGTCAGTGATCCTTCGATTGTAAAATAGCGCAGACGATGATTAACGAGCACCGATCGTTGAAGTCCTTGGCTTTGCGGTGCCATTCGAAATCAACGTTCTCGAAGCTCACTATAGTTGCTCGGATACAATTTATGGCGATCACCTGGTGAACCATCTGCCCCGCACGCACTGTTGGGAACCTGCGGCTTTTCTCGGACATTGCGCCATCGTGTATTTTCCTATTACGAAGAAGTAGATTCATATATGTATCACGTTGCTCGATTTTGAACGAATTTACAAGGCAATTGTCATTGTCAATAAAGGTAATGCTTCAACCGGTGAAATCTATTTCACATATTCCGTTAATTTCGATAATTTCACGTTGTTTGCAAGTTGTACGTTAATAAACAAAAATATTTCCTTCTCCTTCACTTTTCCGATTTTTTTTATATCGCATTGAATACCCCCTAGTGATGGACTTATACAAGATATTTTCAAACTTATACAAGATATATTTCGTCCGCAATTTTGTAGAAAGTAGAAAAACATGAAAATCGCCCGCGGCTGAAGAGTTAAATCCATTTTATGTCTGCTAGAATATAGAAGATGGAGGAGATTGGAATAGAATACTATTTATAGATGGTATTTGATATAGATTTATCGATTAAAATAGTTTCCATTAAATAGAAATTTCTAAGAACATAGAATCCAAAGAGAGATACTCCTCTGTGAAAAATACTAACGAAAATTCCTGTGCATATAACTTTTCTCGGTATATGGTATCGATGAAAATCGATTTTAAAAATAACAGGCAAGCTTGAATAGAAGTTTGACTGAAGCTCGATGGATCTGGTGCGTATCTGTCATATTTGTATATGATACAGGTACAAGGCTTTTTGTCAAAAATAACGAAAAACGCTTTTCAAACTATTCGAGCCGATGGAAATACCAATGATGTTAACTCGATAACACATCGGCTAACAGAACAAAGAAATTACGTTTAATCAATACCATCGTAACTCCCGGAAATGTTTCTATGTATATATATATTGCATGTGTTATTTAAAGCAGTTTGAAATTTCATCGGCACTATATCGAAACGCAATAATCACGACTATATTAGTAAAATTTGAAGTGAATCTGAAAATCTATATAAAAGTTACCAGATACTTGTTGCAAGCGTATACTTCGCAAAAATCATCGAAGTATTGGAACAGTCGATTATTCAATATCATTACTAGAAGGATACAATATTTAATGAAACGATCGTTAGCGTTACTGGCATGTTTACGTACATTCTTTATGCTGTAATTTTTTATCAACAATACGTGCATAATACGTGCGTAGTAATATCTACAGACACTTTCAGGTTCGTTTTATACATTGCCAGTATAACCACGATAATCGTATCTCATTACAGTGTCAATGAAATTCAAAAAAAATTTCTATAACGTATACAGCGTATTCATAAACATTTCCTCTGGTAACTAGTCGAATGTTCACTTTCCACTGAACATGACTTGTAGAAGACGAAGAAACGTTAATTATTTCGAAGGTTTTGTAGCTTATGGTACGGTAATATATTATTTACCGGAGATGGAGAACGATCGTTGCAATTATTGGCAAGGAAACCTTTCCCGAAGTTTGAAACGCCTACGCGTGGAACTCGAACGGACACGGCGTATTCGTGAGGAATCCTTCGCGAATAAATTCATTGACTGGCATACGAAAGGGCAGAAACGTGCACCGTCAGCGCCGTATTTATCGCGTTGAACGTTCGCTTCGCCGCTTCGTCGTTGCACAAGTCCCGAGGAAAGAATAGAGCCGCGTGCCCACGAACTTGATGGAACATCGAACGAGTGACGTCATTCGACCTCGCACCCACCGCTCTATTCTCGACTTCTCCACGCGTGTGCGTGCGTATACACACGAACACGGTTGCCATACATTCGCGTGGTTAGGTAATATGTACCTAATGGCATACGTGTTAGCGAGCAGCCGCGCAGAGAGGGTGACGAGAACGATTCACGAGACTCAAGTGTTCGTTTCTACGTCGATTAATCGCTTCCGAGGCGGCAGCCGCATCGCGATGCGCGAAATAACAGCATCGTTAACGCTCGATTCGAAGAAATTTTTCATGCTGACTGTTCTGTTGGAATGGTTGCAGTTTCATGTTATTTAATTACACGGATTCCAGCGTCAAATATGTAGCTCGATTTTTTATATTATTCGAAATGATGTTCTTTCCTTTGTTTGAAAAGGTTGAATATGTTAATTAAATTTGTGTATTATGCGTGAATTTTTTCATATACATTATTTATTTGCTATTCGATTTTTCCAAATTAAAAGATTACATTAAATATGAACAATGCTGGTAAAATTCGCGAGATGATCTTTCTGGAAGAATGAGAGGAATATTCACTAGTTTATTAATTTGTTTGATATAAACAGCATCTTTGGTTCAATTCTATTATCTTTCCAACCATTAAGTTGTTATGCTTTATGAAATTATGAATGGAAATTTATAATAGAAGAAGGGACAGATGTAAATATCTGTTGGAATATTTAACGAGACAGGACGGATTCTCACCGCAAATGTAACAATAAATAACCATAACCAGAGTATCCCAAATTCAGTTACAGGCATCCTTCACCGCAATCAAATTCCAGTCATCCCATCTCTCCGTTTTCCAAAATATTGTACGTTACTGTATTATTACTAAACTGTGGATATTTATAGAAATTCTTATTTTGAAGAAATGCAATTACGATGATTACTATATTTTGGACGTTTTGTCTGTTTATATCCTTTTGCATTAAACTCCTAAAATCCCATAGTAGTAATTGTAGAATAACAAGCGCTACAAATAATATCACAATAACAATTTCTACAATTGTACACCTTAACACTGATGCGTTAATCGTTATGATGATCAGTGTGGCAAGCTGCGTCGCATAATCAAAAGATTTATACTACAAAACTGCAAGCAAAATAAAATACACGATAATTATAATTCGCAGTTTAATTATGCTGTGTCACTGACGATGTTTTGTCCCAGACGAGCATGGTTTCGCAATGTACGATAGATTATCGGTCCGAGTAAAATAAAATGACATTATCGCGTACCGGTCGATGAGTCGAGACGAATAAATCCAGTGATACGAAGCTCGACCTCGATCGCGGCCCTCTAGCCGGCGTCGGCCGAGCTTTATTTATTGACAAGGCACAGACGTTATACATCGAGCGTTAATTAACCGTTGGAAATTACCGATTAAAGGCCGATCGCTGGCACGCGCGACCGCTTTGAAACGTGGCGCTATTGCTCGCCAGGGAACACGCCATCTAGCTTTTGTGAAGTCGCTTTTAACCATTGTAATTCAATTTCGTAGCCCGACCATATCGCGGCCTTTGAATTGCCCAGTTGGGAAAGAGTTTGATTTTTCTCGTGTGCCGATAGTTAATTAATTCGAAACGAGACTCGGCAATTTTCTCTGATAAGTCGAAATCTAGAGCTCTTCAAGATTTTTTTTAAACGAGCTATTGGAATGTCTCGTCTAATGTTGGGTTAGCTTTGAATTTCTATGTCAAGTGTAAGATCAGTTTACGTGAGAAGTACACTAATTTTGAATGTGTTTGGAAAATTTTTATGGTGATATTCTATACAAATCTTTTTATTAAGGGAAGCACAGAATACAGGAGGTTAAAGACGAGATTTGGCCAACCTCGTCCTCGATTTTGGAAACTTAGAAGATTAACGCGAGTTTCTTTATTCGTGAAATTTTCTTTTCCCTCGTAAATTACGATTCATGTAAGTAGTAGTGGGCAGTCGCTGACAGGCTGATCGCGCAAAAACCACTATACCAGCCATTCGAAAACGATTTGATCAATTTCCTAAATTAAAAACTACAGGAAAGTGACGATGTTAAAAACACTGTTTTTCAAATTTACGTCATCTTCGATGAATGGACTTATGAACGTAAGTAATTATTGATTTCTTGAAAACACGCTGAATATTAATCAAATACTTATGAAATGAAATGAAATTAAAGAAATTAAAGGGAAAAGGTTTGACTTTCCTCGTGTGCCAATCGTTAATTAATTCGAAATAAGATTCGGTAATTTTCTTCGATAAATCGCTTGATGAATACTGTCGAGAAAATAATTTCTATCGGTTATTTTAGTTTTATATCGAATTTTCTCTCATTCATGATTCAATCGATTAATTTCTTTGTGTAGTTCCTTGCATAGTTTTAGTTTTCCATACTTTGCTTCGTTTACCTGCACTAAAATAATGTACTTATAAATGTTCATGCAATAAAAACATTTATCCATCCTTACGATTGCCTACGTGGGTACTCGAATATACTTACTAATTTATACTATTTATACAATGAAAACTATGCTATAATACATATTAATATAATTATAATAATAATATACCTACTAAACGAAGTTACTAATATTCATACAATAACAATTATATTTTGAAATTTAAAAGCTGGATAAAAACTTCATATAGACACAAAATCAAACATTACTCTACTCATATTAAATCAACGTTCTCAAGCTTTCAATGAAATATAAAATATGAAACATCGTCTAGTGCGTGCAAATTATCCCTCAGCAACCTCATACATAAATTAATCTTTCGCCCCACGAAACACAGTTAGTACACTGAACCTCCACAAAGAACTCAATACCTAAAAAGCAATTTTCCCCTTTATCTCCAACTCACCTTTCTCGAGCATGTCCCATGGGTCAAAAAAGTATTGACACGCTCTCCTGTTTTAAATATCTTTACATATTAAAATGATGCAAAGATATATTAAATATGTAAAGATCATAATATGTAAAGATATTCTAAAAAAGAAGAGAGTGTGTCGATATATTTTTCATCCATTGTACTAAAAACTCATCGAACTCGTGCAAAGGCATTATCCCATACCGGCATGGTATCACGTATACATTATCGCCGCAATTGTACGTGGAGGAGGATCAACGGTGCCAGATTGAGCGGGACCAATAAATAACGCTTAACATACCATTAATAAAATGATTTTTAGCCGGGCGCGCGGTCTCTGGACAGCGGGATTTACCGAGGCCTTTGTACGCGGCCGGATCGGGATGATAATTTCTAGTATAATTTTGGAGCATCGTTGAACAGCGATCGCAAGCGCGGTGGTTTCTGGCATGGATTGGCTCCGGCGTGGTTCCATCGACGGGTATTTTGATATATGGTCCGGCCAAATCGTATTCAACATTAACGTCGAACGCCGTTTCACCACGGCTCACGAGCACGGTCGCGGCGGCCGGCGTCGCTCTCGTGGATGAGCGCGCGTGCCCGTCCCGTTAATTCCGCATTACGCGTGATTAGCGCGACGTTAACATCCACGTCGGAACACGGCCAGCGTTTGGCGACCCTCCGACGCGATTCAATGTTGGGACAACGAGTTGTTCCTTCGTTGTTTCCGTTTTAACGATATTTTTGTCTGCTCGAAAACTTTTCTATTTTCTGGATAGTTAGAATGATGTTTACGAGCACAATAAATTTACTCTGGTATTATTAATCTATATTATGGTTTATTAGAATATAGATAGTTTCTAAATATTTCATTTTAGTACTATTGAAGATACAAGATTATCCTCGATTTACGATACGGACAGCTCATTTGGTATCTTTGAGAAGTTTCCACATTGCGCATTATAAGGTCTACAACTTGGACCACGACGACAACTTGATTAGCATCTTAAGCGCTCGACGGGTCCGCTCAATAGCGAACGACTTGTCATAAACTTCGACTACATCGAACTACAGACCATCGGACAATGTCGCTAATGGGACGTTACCCTACGCACCCTCGACCAGGTACGCACCAGACGCACCACTTGCGAGACATTTAGACAGTCACAGGATTGGATAGACACACAGATTCCCATCTCATAGGAAACGTTGATGAAAACCCATCCCCTAGACCGACACCTAGAATGTAAGCATCGGCCGCTTCGAGAAAGGATTTATGTTCAACACGCTCTCGCTTACGCTTAACCTGTCTTACTTACGTTTCATACTTCTGACGTTTCATACTCTTACGTTTATACTGAATACTTTAAACAAACGTTCAAATCACAAGCATGCTTGAAATCTTGAACCTCCATTCACCTTGAGCGTTAATATCGTTGAAGATTCGCAACCGAACAGTTGCAATTTAACTGATCGCCACCTAGTTGAGAGATCGAAACAAATATTCAATTCATTCTTTGCGGAATAATCTTCTCGCGGAAGTTAAAATTGCGTTAATGAAAAAGGTCGTTCTTTGCTTCTATTTTTCACTCGAAAAGTTACTATGAAGTGTTAGACATGTTAGAATCATTATATCAATTACACGATTACAATTGTAAGAAGCGCTGAAGATTTCAAACGCGGAAATGTTACGATTTTTCCGTGATAGTTCCCGGATCAAATTTCTCTATCCGGTTATCAAATCGATTTGATCACAGGAGCTCTGCAAGAATAGACACGATCCCGGAAGATGGAATTTTCGGATCGGAGTCGAATCAGCGCGAGAATCCAATTCCATCGATGGAACGAGGTGTGCAAGAATAATATTCTTTATTTCGACTATTTCTCGACGGGAGAATTATAGCGGTGGATCACGAATGCTATTATACAACGAGGGAAACGGCTATGTAAATCGAACGAAGAAACGCCTCCGTTTCGTTCACGACGAGGAAACGAAGCGGAGGAGTTTTCAAGGCTGCCTCGGAGATTTATCGAACGTCTTGATCGATCGACAAGTTGCTGCTCGAGGTATCGTTGTGCACGGACTTCACGCAACGACAGAAACGTCGCCACCTTTCTAATATACATGGTCGCACATAAATCATGAAAACGTGCACGTTTGATGTTTAAATTTTCAACGACCGTTTGTATGTATACAATTACCGTATGTATACTGTTAACCTTCGACTAGTGGGTCTTTATCCTCTGGCACGTGAAAACATATGTTCAACCGTTAAATTAAAATTCGAGTAGATGCACGATCAAAAACCGTTTTTCAAAGCATTGTGCCGCAGACAAGTTTTTATTCAGTAAACGTAAGGTAAAATAATAAAACTGTGTTTGCACGTATTGTCACTACAATAACACTGATTTTTACTCTTTTAAGAATACACTTCTTTTCTTAACTCTAAGATTGCATCGACCCTTTCATTTCAAAATAACAGTCGAGGATGTAACTGTAATTACATCAACAGTAATCACCAATAACGTTAATACGACTTGATATAAATGAAGTAAATACAATAATACGTATCTCTGTTAGATATAATTTCCTAAAACAAAGAAGTTGTCAACATTGAGAAAAATATCGGCGAACAACGTAAGCAACGCAAGGAACGACGATCGTAGACAGTACATTAGCAAGCACCTCTGGCGCGTTTCGTTAAACGTCTCCGGCGAAGTTGGCCAATTGAATTTCACGCGGAGGTCGGGCTTGGAATCTCGAATGCCGGAGGATCGCGTTTACGATTCCAACAGCGCGCACGCGGATGCTGCCCGTAACGATTCGACTGGAAGAGCAGCATTGAAATAAATGTAAATTGTAAGGTGACATCGCCGGCGAAGTTTCGTTTCGCCCTTCGCGATCTCCCGTCGTCTGTTTCGCTCTCTTCGTCTGTTGCTGTCGGATCGACCAATTAACACTGCGCCATCGTCGAACTTAACTCGACCGCTGTTCGTTATCGTCGAGTTAACTCCGCGCGCATGAACCTCTCCTTGTCGCTGAGAGTCAAAAAGCGAGATGGACAAGTTGACCGGCTGGAAGCGACGCTTGAGAATTTGCTTTCCTCTTTCATTAAGGTAGGTTTTCCGTAGAAGGAGAACCGGATCGCAAGCTACGGCAATTAGCGAGACGATCCCGACGTTGGACAATGTAACGTTCGATAATTCGTGAAAAGCTGCCTTTCGCCGCTCCGCTATTTACAGAAACTTTTTTGGCGTTCGTTCGCTTTAGGATCTTTGAAGTGAATAGAGTAAGTTTGGAAGGTAATTAAAGGACCCGGAAGTTTTAGCGAGAAACATGGGAGTTTTATACGGTGAATAGCTCGGTTCGTTGATTGACGAGAGAAAACGTTGTTTTATGGAATATCGTGGTGTTGCATGGAAACTTTCTAGACGAATTAACTCCATGAAACTGGTCACACGAGTGTTAACTATTAATGTACGATTACTACTAGATTTGATAAAGTCACGTTACGTTTTGCAATCTGCAATATACAATAAATAAAAGCCAAACTGATCAACTCCACCTTTCCTAAGTTTCTGAATTTCATTCTCCGGATACGTAATTAGTATCGATCGTTTCAAGGAAACAAACTATTTACTTCCACAGTAAGTTCCTAAAAAACTGCAACATTCAACATACTTTCCCTTACTCTTGGATTTATGAAGTTAATCAATCCTGAGCAGCTGATATGAAAATAAAATATTCAAAGTATTGTACCAGACATAACGAAAGCCGTATTTCATTAATTCTTTACAAAAACAGCTAACCATTGGTGAAAGTTATTACTCCAAACCGGCCGATCGCCACAGTATTAAAACTTGGATTATAAATCCTTCAATCGTTTTCTCACACGTTGAAAAATGTCCATCGTGTTTCGCTGATTCAGCGCGAATTAGCGATTTGCTTGGATCGTTGTACGTTTTTTGATGGACGATAGCGATTTCGACGGGCGGTTCTCCGGCTGGTTTAGGAATCTCGAATGACAAATCGAGTGCGAAAAGGAAGACGAAAGGGAGAACTAAGAGTTGTGACGATCGATCGTACGCGAAAGGAGGAACGCGGCGAGCAGAGAAAAGGAGGGCTGAAGGCAGCCATGACCGTTTTCTTTTCTGCGCCTGACCTCTGCCCCCTGACCTATTTCCCCATCCTTAGCGCGACGATTTTCCCTTTCCCTCGTGCATTCTTTAATGTCGGGATCTTGAAGGATCGTTAATATCGATGCGTCGAGACTTCCATATGCCAATTATTGAGATCGTTCCTGAAATCTAATAAAAGTGACGTTACAAACGTTAGTAGTTGTTTAACCAGCCTTTTTCTCTCATTCGTTTATTTCATTCATTCTCCGAGAATCGGTTTTTGTATACTAGTGAATTTAAAGGTTTGAATAAATCGTAGCCGATCGGAAGCGCAATTGGCCACTTGTACTGTGCGCTTTTTTTCACTAGGTTCCTTTGTCCTTCTGTTACTAGTAAATCCCCCGTTTGACCGCAACCACGAACTGGAAAACACGATTTCAATGATCGAAGGTTTATCGGTGCAAGCACGACTTTCCTGGTGCAATCAGTACAGTCTAGTTGCTCGAGGACATCAATCAAATCGTTTCGAATCGCGTGTAGCATTACTTTGAAAGATCCGATCACGCAGAATAGTTTCGTGTGCTTAAAATCGTCCTTGTGCTTTCTAACAATTTCACGAATTGTTCTAAACTAATTTCTATGTGACACCGTTTCAAGGATATGTCGTTGTAATCCTACTATAGAATAGCAAAAATATATCTTTCTTCAATCGCAACAATAATTTTCCAAGGAACTTATAACATAGCACATCATAAATAAAAGATTTTATTCTTGCAATACTACCATAGAAATCTTCTTTTTTTTGTAATAATGTTGCAAACATTCCATGATAAACTCGACGATATGCTTTTAAGAATATGTTTTTAAGCGCTGTAACCTCGTAACAATTACGTCGCGATTGCACCGCTGACGTATGTTTGTTTTGTAACGATGTTACAACAAGATCCCCAAAATTTCCACACGCAGAACGAAATAAAAACACGGAATAGACTGCAAGCTGTAAATTCGCATACGGGCGTAGAAAGTTGGATATTCGTAGTACTAAAATATTTGCAAACATGTCGCGAAAAACCGTGGTGTGCAACCATCGTGTAACACGTAACGTGAACCTAATTATACACTAGACCAACGTTACCATTATTGTTACGTTTCTACCTTGAGTTTATTTGCGTTGGTAAAGCGAAGCTCGTTCGGCGCAACCGTAGTAGAAACTTTCGTTTTTTCTTTCACCGACCGCGAAGCTGCACTTCGCTTGTATATTCGCGGCTTGGCCAGGACTATTTGTATAATTCCCCACGTAAAGACAATGAAGATTACTCTGTCGTAATAATCTACTGTTGCTCGTTGCCTGACGGTAATCAGCGGCGGCCCAGGTCAGACACGGGGAGAAAGTAGTTGCGGCCGTTTATTGTCCGGCCTCGGGCTGCCTGGAACGTCCGGAGCTACTTGATAATCGACCTCGACCAACAGTTACCGGGGAACCTATGTTACGAGGCTCTTCAACCAGAGATCTTTAAGCAGGCATACGTAGGAATTTGTAATTATAATGTAAACTACTCTTGCTTCATAATTCTTTTGTGCTTTTAAGCCTAATATACTCTGAGTTATTTTTTATTTTATCGTGTTTTGTGCGTCGTTAACAAATGTTTTAAGTCCGAGAGTGAATAGAATATTTGTTCATTTCCTATTAAAGTTTTAGGTCAGTCGTTAATGAATTTCTGTTTTAATTTTAACTTGTTTACTGAAATAAAACCGAAATTGGCACGTACAATTTTGAAGATCTCAGCAAACATTTTATTTTAAACCTGGAATATTATTTACTTACGAGGAGGAGATTGTATCTCGTTAATTCACGATTCCTTAATCGATGAACTTCACCTATAGATTAGAAAATCTTAGAAATTCAAAATAAGATATTCGATGTAATAAAATTCGAAGGAGAAGCGAGTATCCAGTTTGGTTCCATTTAATAAAAA
Organism: Bombus vancouverensis nearcticus; assembly: GCF_051014615.1. Taxonomy (NCBI): domain Eukaryota; kingdom Metazoa; phylum Arthropoda; class Insecta; order Hymenoptera; family Apidae; genus Bombus; species Bombus vancouverensis. The sequence goes on from NC_134920.1 coordinate 1,769,869, forward strand.
TGTGAATTCACACAAACGCCTACAGACTACTGACAAAATACATACACTACTACAGCGATACGTGTATAAAGTAAGATACAATAAATACACGACAGAATACTAATAAAATACAATATAACTGTACATAGATACCTACATAACCCCAAACTCATGTCACTACAGCAGAATTGTAACACAAATTGTCAACTCACATTTTAATCGAGCAATAAATCGATTAGCGCGTCGATAGTTCCGCGTATATACGTCCTTTAATTCGAAAAATATATTGCGACCTCGCTAAGCAATTTAAAGAACCTAGAATCGTCCTCCGATTCGATCGGAGCGCGCCATCAATTTCTTCGCACTGACGCATATTCGTGTCCGAACTACAAATTGTTAGGTGTTTCGAACGCGGCGCGGTATCCGTCTGTTTCCGAGCGACAACGAGCGGCTCTGTCATTGCCACGAAATATCAGTACGGTTGGCTGACCGCGTCATAAGCGCGCGTCACGCTCGTCGAGCGAACACGCGTCGCTCGTGCTTGCGGCGCCAGCTGATTTTCGCTAACCAGAGGATTTGGATTCCAATCGACATTCTCGCGGAAACGAGCTTGCCGCTCGTTTTCGTGCTACCGTATCGGAGAACCGATTCAGTAGAATCATTCAACGTCGAAGCGGGATCGAAATATGCTTCTACGTGGCGTGACAAAAGTTTTCGCGGACAAAGATAAATAGTAGAAAGTTGCTCGAACTATTGAAGGTGTACGTTCGTCGTTCATACTATAGGATCCGGGAATTGGAAATGAAGATTTACTGTTACTTACGGACGGACTATCAATCATACTTGCTGCGCTTGTAGTTGGACGTCTGATCATTAGGCGAGAGATGGTGTTGAATTTTTTAAAACTTGGATTTTGTTCAAGGGAATATTTTTGTGGTTGATGTAAAAGTTTGTATAAGTTCGTTCCATGTCCCAAAAAGGAACAGGAATTTCTACGGTATCTTTCCATGCAATCTGAGGTGCCTGAATGCACGATGATCCTGAAAGTGTGATACAAATTAAAAGAAAAAGATTTCTGATATCAAAGATATAAAATAGAATATTCTCTGTTTGGCGTGTTTTTTTTAAGCAAATCGATTTTGAATATTAAATAAATCTCCATTCAATTGACAATTAATTTAGTGTACATAATCTAGCTGATCATCGCTGTTTCTATTTATATTCGTAAACAGTCAGTCAGCTGAAATAGTTCCTGGATGAAGATATATTTAACAGATGTAAATCAATGCGATGTAAAATTTCTCAAAATAACCCAACTGAATGGATAAATCAATAAATATCTGGAAGAAACCGAGTCAAGAATCGTTTTAATTTTATCTTCCTGATTAATATCAAATGAACAGGAGGTGATTATCGATGAATTATAATTCATTATCGATGGCCTCATTCATCGTTTGCGTGAGAATCGTTCCCATTGTTTACGACTCGACAGAAAGGAAAACTACGAGACTATGTTCGTGTAATCGTGCAACACTGTATACTAACGATCGGTATTCGATTCTCACGTTTGTGCAAATCAATCGTCGAAGCTAGAACACAGCGAAGAATATAACGTATATAAGACATCTCATCGCGAATCTAAGAAAATTAAATAAATCGAAGCGACGAGTTTCCAGGAACCGTTCAGAAATATTAGCATATTTAATGGATAACGATTCTCTGTCTAATCTGTTTAAAACACGATGAGAAGTTCAATCCGGTGGAGATACGAGCTCGCATGAAATGCCATAGAATATTGAATTCGACTTCGCAGCCGAAGCACTTGCGGTCTGTTAACTAATTAACTATTAACTGATTAACGCGTTGGCTATTACGGCGGATATCGGTGATTCTTTTACTAAATTTTTTAATACGATTAAAATAAGATAAATTTCACGAACTAAAAAATGTTCAACGACATGAATGATCTAAATAATATTGTCAGAGAAAGTTAATGGTATATTTAAATCTATCGTGGCCCTTAGGCCAAAATATATAAAGTCTGCGCAGCAGTTAACGTGTTCGCCAGGTTAATCGACGTCACTTTCGAAGAATATCAATCCTTTGTTATAATATTTATATATGCTCTTCAGGCGAAGCATCCGAAGAAGAAATCGATCAACAGTGACCTGCGAATCGCGATGAACCCATAAAAATTCATTTTAACGTCACGTTCACTTTCTTCATTTGTTCGATGTTTTACACCTCTTTTTTTAATCGTCCTTTTATCTTCCTCGTACTTTTTCTCTCGTGAAAAGGTATGAAGTGAAATTGCGAGTTGATATGCACGAGACGATTAAGTCCTTATAGACGCGAGTCGTTTCATTTCAACGTATCATCTCTTCAGCAGATAATAATTCATGCATTTCTCTGACGAACAATTAACGCGTCCGTTAACAATCCTGCGATTTTTATGACTTCCACCATCAGTTGCGCATTTCTGTTCCCGTACTGTTATATGCAAATACCTAAAACGGGCAAGTTTTAGGGACAATATCGTTGAAACTTGTATACGCAGAGTTATAACAACATCTCAGAAAGTTCCGAACTGTCAGAATATTACGTCATCGAGCCTCGGATATTCATCGTTAAGCGAGCGTCTGCGTCAGAATGCGCGACTGCTTATTACGTCAGACGCTTGTCGTCAGACTGGCCACCGCGTTATCGCTGTTCCTAACGTAATTTTGAACCACGATATCTCGTGCGTATCATGCACGTCATTTTACAGAAGCTATTTACAGTTGGATCTATCGCTGAACAGATTTTGTCTTTTTTAAAAGTACTTACATGAGTTATTCACAGGCCAATGTGGTTCATTCCACCTTTTGAAATTTTTGAAATATTAGTGCCGACCTCTTAATACTAGAACTACCACATCAGTCAAATTCACTGGTTTTACAATTTTATTTTAAAATTCCTACTTCATGTTATATTTTTCTTCCGCAGTGATATAGTGACTTTCGCAACGATAACTAAAAGAATAATATAATGAATTTTATTTTGTTTTTTATGTATTCAAACTCAAAATAATTTTGAATCAAAGCTACTTATACCAATAGCAGTCAACATGACTGGTACTTGTTAAAGTGTAAAAGGGTCCTGCAGTCTGTTTATCGAACCCCAATTAACTAGTTTCCTCGTTTTGTACAACTTCTCACACATTTTTAAAATATTTACTGCGTATCATTCGATATGACGATATCAGTTATCAGGAAAATTCCGGATCGATCGCCAGATCGCTAGATGCTAACACTAGAAATGTCACACCAATCAAAATGTCTGATTCTACAATTTTATTAATGTGTCAATCCTCGTTTAGGAATCATGGACCCAGATAAATTAATAATACCAAAAATGTACTACATAACATGGAATTCCTTCTGTAAGAAAATAAGAAATCAATAAATATACAAATATTCTATTATTACGTATTTTTTAAAGACCAGTCATTTTGACTGGTTTTGGTAAAAATAGCTTCGTGTTAACTATCGATAGTTCCAGTGTTAAGATATATTTATACAATTAGCTTGTTTTATATAATTTCATGAATTTTCTCTACTTCTTGATTTGTGGATTTAACCGATTTAGCAAAATCGAGGCTCGCATGAAAATAACGACGCGTAGAACTTTTAACGTGGGAGAGACGTTATGGCACGTTCCGTAATATCATTCGTATATATCGTTGACCCATCGACTCAGCAAGATTTCATCGTAGTCGTTCCCCAAAGGATGGACGGTTTTCGTTCAGATCGGAAGCTTATCGCAGTCTCTCGACGATCATCCCCTATTTTCTCTCCCTCTTTCTTTCGTGCCTGATTCTCGGTCGATGCGGGCCAACCCTCGTTCGTCGGATAGAGACAAAGCGTTCCAACATAAATAATTTATCTGGGAAGCGAGCTTCCTCGTAGCAACGGTGTGCGTTGCATTAAATATGAAATCCAATATAAACTTTTCCTACGATGGCAAGCAACTTGGCTTTCCTCTCTTCCAGTGACCATTACACGAACGTCTGTATAAACGAAAATGTTGAATCCCCTAACGATCGTTGTTCGATTCGACGAAAAGCATTAACCGTTATCGTTAATTAATCGCGGCCGTTGTTCCAATCGACTGTGAAAAGCAACGACAACTCAACAGTTAATGAAAATATTTAACCATCTGACTAATTTGTAGCTACGTTATTAACCAATCCGGTTATTTGCAGCGTTGCTACACTTTGATCTGTTGCATGTCAGAGAATACGAATTAATTTGGAAAACAATTAGCGCTGTGAACGCAGACGCGTTCACGGCGTGACGAGTGAAACGACTCGTTTCCGTTGTGAATTATATTATTTATGCGGGGTGCGTTGTGCGAGCTGGAATTAAACACGGACAAAAAGAAACTGTACGTTTACTGGTCGCTGGTAATTTATTTAATTAATCGCGAGGGTAACTTTCATTTTGCGATCAAACGTATACTTTTTATTCGTTCTTGAATATAAATATAAACATATAGGTAACAGAAACGAAAAATTGAAATGTAATTTATACTTTTGTATTTAAAAGTTGAAAAGCTCTACCGTGGGTATAATGTAAAATGTAAAGTTTATATTTCGATTTATTTGTCACAGCTATAGTTCTCAATTATATTCAAATATATGTAAGATTAGAAATACCAATATTTATGTACATACATAATTTTCGAAATTTAACTTCTTGACGCCAGATTTCGTATCTTCGTACCTGTAGATTATGCATTTATGTACAATGACAAGCGTCACCTATCTTATTCATTCTTTTGAAGTTCGAAATGGGAACGTAGAGACATTTTGAATTTTATTTTATTTGTATTGACATAGGAAGAATTCGTCGTTTTTCTGACAATTTGTGACAATTACCACTTCAAAATTTGGTTCTATGCAAACTATCTGAAATCGACTGACATCAAAGGGTTAAGCAGTAATTACCAACCACCGAGGACTCAATTTCTGTCAAAACTATCAAACTCTGTCAATTGAAGAAACGACGCGCAGGAATTACTTGAAATTACTAGAAATTGAATCGAACTAAATTCTGGGACGTTTGAAAAAGTTCGATCGTACGCTTCGTGCCATAACGGTTACCAAGACTAATGGCAGCAGCCACTTATTGTTGGGCGTTTTTCCGCGTCGATCGTGCTTCCTCCGCGTGACCAAGGCCGGACGAGGGTAAAACGTATATTGATGTTCAATCGTACACTCTGCGCCGAATACCGATGCGCTGTACCCGCGGGGTGCAACTCTCGCCCATCAATCCTCGGCGAACCGCTTTCGTTTTTCCTTTTTTTTTCAATATCAAACTTCCAGCGTGTATCTAAAAGCGACATTGTAACAGAAAAAAGGTTCGGTCGACCGGGGCAGAATTTCAAAGCGGGCTTCGAGTATCTACGCGCGATAGGAAATCGTCGAACCGACAAGGAATATTAATAACATCGCGCTGGTGTTCGGACCTTGCGCTGTCGCTTTTCGAATTTGACAAACGATCGATTTTAGTCAGGCTAAACCGTTGACTTGGACACAGACGTATATCTGGGATACGGTGTATCATGTGTTTCCGAGTATATAACGTGATTTCGAACCACAGAGGGTCGCTGGAATTCAGAACCCTTGCACTATGTATATTATCCGAGTTGAAGAGCGTCTTCACCGACGAGGGTGGGCCGCTGATTTGCATGTTTATTCAGCGCGGAGTTCGGCCCGTTCATTACAGAAGTCATGTTTGTTAAACGTCAATTTGAAAGTGTTCCCGCCCGTTAGAATATTATGCGATTCCGTTAAGTGTAACTATACTGCAACTCAGAAATGATTGCACGTGTGTCTTATCCGTAATGTAATCGAAATCTATATAGTATAAAGGAGGCTGTACTTATTCGTTTAATTGAAAATATTCGTGATCTCTTTATTATACGAGGACCAGGACAAATTAACAAATCAATGCAAGCCAAGTATTACATATAAAAATGGTAAAATTTCATTCTACTGTATTTTACAAATGTATTAAAATGTTGAGAACTGATATCTTAAATATGTGACACGGTTGATTATCCTGGCGTGCAATAGACTATACCAAGCAACATAGAACACGACTTACAACCTCATTTTATTCTGAATAAGGTTCATTACCAGTTTGAAGTATGAATTAATCCTTTTTTCATTTTCCATGCTATAAATCTCGGTATCAACATTGAAACAAAGCAATCTTCCTATGTATTGCACGTCAGTCAGAATAACGCAGGCGATATAAATTTCGTAATATCGTCGGGAAAGCGAACGACAATCGGTCGCTGGTCCCGAGGACGACGCGTAAGTACTTTGTCACGCGGTGGCGCGACGCACCACAGCATAAAACTCATTTCGCTTATTTCTCGCTTTTTCAGGATGCAGAGACAAAGCCGGAGTAGCTCGGAGGTGGAGGTTGCGCTTATGCGCCCCGTAAGCACGGCTGGCTAATAGCACACCACGGCCTATCCCTGACACCCTGCAGCCACACCAGGTAAGATTCTCTTTTGCCCGGACTTTATGTTTGTCTTCTATACATCGGTTGTTCTATACGTCATTTTACGCGCAGACTTTACAGCAAATACCCTTTCTGCTTGCCTTTGACGGCAGACAATGCCGAAATCGAACTGTGGCCACCGCTATTTTCGTTCGCGTACGATGCGCGATCGTGTTTCTGACATTTTTGTTCTTGTTGTTTATTTATTTTTAGTCCTTTACAATCCCTCTTAATAGGGAACAACGATAGTTTTAGATTGGGTTAGAATGAATAAGAAGGATTTGTTTGATAGGATGTTAGAAGGAAGTATCGCTTTTATGAGTCAGCATGAGGATCATTTGCACTGTTTCATCAAAAGAGTACGAGATTACGGGTTGATGAATATAACGAGGTAGTAGTATGTTTAGAGATTCGATGATCACGTGTAATGAATAATAGCATCAACGCTGTCTGCCGTGGGATTTCAGGAACTAATGAGAATACAGATATTAATTACATGGCTGACTGTTACCGTTAATAGCTCTGCCGTCAGAAACTGTTACATTTAATGACAGCTTCGCGAGAACCAGAGCGATCTCTTAGCGATTTCTTATTTGGTCATCTATTTTTAAAAGTACTATAAAGGTTCACAAAACATTCCTATAATTGTTTGCTGTGGTCATTCAAAAAGATCGTAAAAGAACGTTCAAGGTCATTCACGTTAAGACGAATTACAAAATCACGTTAAAAATCATTTCAAGATACTTCGAGAATATATAAAATTTACATGATGCTCCGATTCGAAGTCATAAATCAGCATTCTTTCATTCATAAGAAAATTAACAAGTCTAGAGTCCATAAAAGGAGAGGAAGGAAATCTTTACAATCTGGAAAAGAACGATCCATTTGCCCGACAGAAATCGAAATATAACTTTCAAGCGCGATAAACAGTATCGCCGTCAATTTCAGCTGAATGTATCCTCCTTTATTGCAAACCATCGAGCAAGATCTATGGACGGGCGGGAACGCACGAAATCGGTGCCGGCATTAAATCGACCGGATTGCGTAATAAAACGTTTTTACAACGAGATAAATTTATAACGAAAATTACGGTAATTGAAAGGCGTGCGGGGGTGAGAGAGCTGGCGGAGAGAAGGAGAAAGAGGGGAAAGTGGAGCAAGGACTGCGTGAGATCTTGATACTCTCGAACGATTTGTAGTCTCTGGAGGAACGGAACGAGCCACGGTATAATTTCAAGCGGAGGCGCGTGGTACGCTGCGCCTGCGTTTCCCGCCGGCCGATATCAAGGACGCGTATCCCGATTAAACTTCCACCACCTCTTCCCAGTAATTCATACGCCGCGCTCAAACTTCATGAATCTGAAATTCTAGACGTTTCGAATATTTATCGTAGCGCCAGGGTCTGCTCCGCGTGATAATCTCTTCAAACAAACCATTGGATCTTTGGTAATATGGATAAAGCACGACGTGATTTAATCTTTCTCGTGCCAGTAATTGCGATGCAACTTTGAAGAATTATAGAAAATCAAATCGTGTATTCGGCAAATTCACGATCTTGCGATTCTTGGTGGTTCTTGATGATTCTCTTAATGATTGCGATATTGAATGTTCCCCTTGATATATAATCAAGTATTTTCTTTCTTCTCGATTCCTTGACATTTTAGTTATTTTCGTAATACAAAAAATTGTGTCAAGACAAAGTTATTTGGTTCAGGGCAACCGATATAACGACTCATAACTTTTCCCCTGTACTGTTTTAAGTTTTCAAGATCGTTGACATCTTTCTAAAGATTGTTAACGTTTTCCTAATAATAGACAAGAGTCTATGATATCTTGAATAGAGATAAAACATCGTAGAATATACCTTCAAACTTGAAACGAGCCAGAAAGACAAACATCCACCATCGTGACTCCAAGTATACACGCACCACAGCAAGAAGTTAATCTTCTCAAAGTACGCAGAACTTCCTTTCCCAGTTTGTGATCTGTCTTTAGTTACATCGCAGCGAACAACGCTTCTCGCTCAGCTTCTCTGGAAAGATTCGAAACAGCGTCGCCTCTGGCATCCCCGGCGATCGAACATGCGTTCACCGACCGGAATGGAAAATCGTTTGCAGATCGTATGCGTTTAAATCTCGTCCGCGAAGATAAACGCTTCGCCGGGTCCCCCCTACGGTGAAATATTCTCGGGCAGGATAGGCTGTTTACGGTAATAGTGGGCTCGTCGATTTACAGTAATTTTACACGCGCCTAATTAGCAATTCCGATCGGGTCGCCCCTTCGTTCGGGCTACACGTCTTTCGTAACCGGTTCGCCCGACCGATAATTTACCTGGATCTACCTGGATCTATAGTGTTTATGCGCGTTCATAGTATTTGTGCACGTTCATAATGATGCCAGGACAGCGTGTTGAATCAGTAGATACGGAACGCGCAGATATAAGCGGGATAAACTGAAGCGGAATAGAATAAAGTCTTTATTCTCGTCTGGGAAGAGAGTCGCGAAACAAAAAGCGTGAGCACATGGAAGATTATTTAAAACGTAAATATGCAGAAACCGAGTAATGAGAAAGGGGTGGCTGGGGGGGGGGGACTAAACGTAAACCGAAAGCGAGAGGAACGAATAAGAACAAGGAGAAATTAAATAATAGAGAAAGACTGGGATTACGGAAATGCTCGCTTATACGGCAACGACGCAGAGAAGAGCAGCGGAAAGAGCGCTCGGAAAAGTGCATTCTCTCGGATGGCAAGTTTCAAGTGCGTGACGTTCTAGGGCGTTACTGAGAATCAACTATTTATCCGGAAAAATGGAGCTTTTTCTTTGAAATCACGTACTTTGCATTATAGCATTTTACTAGGTTAATCAAAAAATTTTGTTCTCAGATTACGCTTGTATATTTACTATATTATTATTTATCGAAAATCACCAGATAGATGGTTGACGCTAAGTAGAAGTAACAGCGAATTAGAAAGATTATATTGGAAACTACTTCGTAGAAATTTCATTTAGAACAACTGATTCCTTTCTCTTTCGATGAATAAAAGCGATAAAACTTTCCGTAACCTCATAATCATAAAATAACAGTTCTGTATAAACGACAACAACATATATAACATACATAACACTTTTCAAAAAGTTAAAGAGGAACATCGAACTTCACGAAGATACCAATCCAGTATAATGAGCTAACAAAGCGGCGACAAAACAACCATTCGGTGATCAAACCGCGTGTTTGTCCCATTACGAAAATAAATGCAGTTTGTAAGATTGATAGTAAATGTCGAGGAAAAACATTCTGATCGGGTTTGTTCCCCAATGATAAAGTTTCGTCATCTAGACCAAGGTAAAAGGACATTTCATCGATATGTTTCATTGCTTGTAAGACGCGAATGCCATGGAAACTGTGCAGAAGTGGCCTCGCACGCTCGTCGAATAACCGTTCGCCGATCCATCCCTCGGCGCCGCCTTTTCATCTTCGCTCCTATCGAGTATACTTTTGTCGTCGCACTGCCATATCGATATTAACTGTTCGACCATGTGCTGCGAGCGGTCGGACGGCGATCCAGTGTGACCCGAGGAGGATTCACGAATGTAAATTGCATAGTCGATGGGTTCGGTTGCTTTATGGGAGTGGCAAAGTGGTATTGGTCGCGTGCTACGATGTTTCGCATCTCTATCAGCGATCCTTCGGTATTTATAGCACAACAGATCGCGACACGCGATTCGCGAGCAACATTGTGCGTCAGCGATGCTCAAATTGGCTGCTGCCTCATTTTCTATCGTCCTGTTTTTAGTTTCTTTGTTCTTCATGTAGCGAGAATGTTTGCCATACTTTATTAAGTGATTCAGAGTTCATTTAAGAGGCAATAAATATTCTCCTCATTTTGTGGTTATAGCAAATAGAATATTTGTGTACTTTTTTATTCTATAGAATCAGTGATTTGTTATTCATTAAACAGATATTGAATATATAATTCATAGTGGAATGATATATCGATCGATTAATTTCTATTTAAGAGATGAATGGAGAGTCTAGTCCTAAACAGAAGATTTTAACGAACGGAACGGTTAGCTACTTTCGGTAATTAAAACTAAACTCTTGTCTTTCGGAAGATATGATACGATTGCGAGTACGATTTACAGAAATCTCTACAAAGATTCTCGTTATTTCAATGATACAAATAACTGTTTTCAAAATTTAAACGATCGATGTCTTAAATGGCCGTAAAACATTAGAAACAAGCCAAAATCCGAGAAAACGTTTCGAATCATGAACAAAAAGATGCGCGTTTATCATTCTATAAAGCAGTTCCTTTTACACGTAAAATCTAACCCAAAGAGAAAACGGTCGCATTTATGGAGAGCGTTCTCGACCTCACGGTTTACCGACATTGTGGCCCGCAAGCGTAACCAAACATTTCACAAACCTTGTGTATAAAACTTTACGTTCTGCCATCCCTGAATTTATTTATGTTCGCCCTATCTTCAGAGGGTCAACGATACCGCTATGGTCTCGCGAACTCAACGAAACGGTCTCGTAAAAGAGACACTCAAATCCCATGGACCTAGGCCATGCATGGTAGCTCACCTTGTCTCTCGGTATCTCTCGTTCTTTACTTCTTTCTTTTTCACTATGAAATAGACGGTTAACCGGAAAATGACTGGTGTAGCCATTTGATAGGTCACTCTGAACGTTCTTGCAGTCACGAAAGCCTCTTGTTGAAACCTGGAACGTGCCCTTTCAACCCAGTGTCCCCCTTTTCTTTCGAATTCTCTGCAACGACAGTTCGTTGCACGCACCAGACTCCTATGCTTTTCGAGGTCGAAAACAACCAACTTCTTTTCCCTCTCTGTGAAAGTTTATCGGATCGTAAGTACGTGTCGGGTGAATGTTGGGGATAGGAACGCGGATGGTATGCAGCGAGGGAACGAGACACGCGGAACGCTAAAGCAATTACGCTACACGCTCGAGCTTAATGAAAAGCGTCAAGCGGTGTAAGCGCGGATCGCCCGCCGTTTAATTATTGCGGCCGGCTTTCTCACGAGAGAAAAATGCCCGCGGAAACATCGAGTTTCGTTGAATCAATTAACTGTTCGCTAATCGACGTCCGAGTAATTCGATCATCACGCGTTTTAGTCACTTGAAACTATTAAATCTGTATTCTCTTTCTGATCTTATTGAAATAGAATACGAAATTGTGTCTAGATTGACTTCGTTAATCTAAGGGTATCTGAATGAAAAATGTGTGAAACATAAGGGAAAGGTGATAATGGAAATCTACCGTAGGAATTTTTGTTACACTATGGTTAGATATATGAAAAATAATTCTGAAATTTAAAAGTACGGTATGGAAATATCAAGGACGATACGATATGAAAGAATTTAAGAGCTAACTTAAGAACACATCTTTCTTTATTTTACAATTTCTCTTACTTCGAGCAAACTGTTCCTACATGATAATCTCGGGACATATTCAGTCACGCCTACTTCTCCTACGCATCTCTAGCTCTCGAGATCCATTCATAATACGCACCGCACGAAATCTTCATTCTGATATTACATAATAATTGTATAATAACTTGGTTTACCATTAATGCATAAATTTGATTGATTTTAATCTAGTTTACTCTAATCGTAAAGAGCAACTAAAGAAATTCGATAGCAGGTATCTTAGCTCTATCTTGGATGACGCCCCTTTAAGGTATTCCTTGGTTTTCCAAGGAGAATTCTAAGCTGAGAGAGAGTGTGAGATAGATAGAGAGAGAGAGAGAGAGAGAGAGAGAGGGAGAGACAGAAAGACAGAGGAAGACAGAGAGAGAATAAGAGCGGGTCTGTGGCGTTTTCGTATCACGAATTCAGAAGTCAGTCGCCACCCTCGGGGATTCACGGCTTTTCTAGGTACTAGCGAAGAGAAAAAGGATTCGTTCCATCGTTTAAACCGTAGCGAGAGAACGAAGAACCGGAATTCCGGCTTGAAAGGTCGCCAAGTTTTGTTACATGGCCTCGCGTCCTCCTTCTTGCCACTTCTCGCCATGTCCGGGGAACAACGCTCTTCCGCACCCTACGTCGACCCCCACGTATATGGCGTGTGCGAAATTGCTCGGAAACTCTGGCAATAAGTCGACCTTTCCCGGAAGACTCTCCCAACAATTTTAAAGCAAACATGTGTATAACGGGCTACCGGCATGGGTAATACTTTAATATACAATAGCGTAGATGTATTAGGTTTATTTGTGTTTATCGAATTATTCATGTGGGGTAATTACGAAGCAGACTGATGAACGATATCTATGAAGTGTAATATGGAAAGTTGTGTAGATATTAGTTTATTGATAATTGGTAAAAGTTGATATTTATGTGGGACAGCAAGAAGATTGTGTTTAAAGAGAGTTAAATTGATGAAGGATACCAATAAGTACCATAATATGTGCATCCTTTGAGTGTTAAATCTTCTCAGGAAGAAACGTGTATTCAATGTAATACAAGTCATTCGGGATAATGTATAGTGGAGTATGCTAGAACGAACGTAATTGGTTCTGGAAGTTCGTTCGTTATGGTAACTGTTCATTCTAATATACATTGAAATATGTATTCGCTCCAGGCTTGCGATCTAGAACAAAGTTACTACCCAATACAGATATCCTATTAAATTAATTTATCTATTTTTATTTGATTTTTCATTTTCATTTATTGATCTTCGAGTGAAATTTTCTTAATAAAAATCCTAAAACTTTTCTTATAAGACACGACGAAAATCGCTGTAGCATCTTAATTTTACTGATAAAAATTGCTGTAGCATCGTTCTTTCTAACATACCTCCAGATCTCCATTTGATTTGATACGAATAATATTCCGATTTTACGCGTTAGTTTGAAACTTATCTCTCGATAAGTTCAACAAAGACATTTTTCGATCCCCGCACAATTCAAAACATATAGCTATTTTCAATCAATTTTTTAAAATTTACTTGACACATTATCAAGCACTCGGTCCCTGTTTCGGCGTAAAATCGAATCTTCCAAGTCTTCTCTACATTTCAGAGAAAGTGTTAGGAAGCTCGAAGCGTACAATACGGATAATCGACGCTCTCGAACGTCAGGACGCGTCTCCGTCGCCAAAGAGATGCTCGATAATGCGTTCCAGCCGTTCGCGCAAGCATAGACCGTATCAGGTGCCAACGTCAGGATTGGAGTCGAGCTCCGTGTTGGGGAGACGACTGGAAAGGGAGGCGACTTGAAAGGGACAGAGAGCGAGGGAGAGAGTTGAGACTTCTCTCTACATGAATATTCAATCGCCTTCCAGCTTGATTTCGCAACGACGACCGTCCTACTCGTTGCAGGGACTTTCTCAACGGCTGGTGACGTTGATAACCATTTGCGAAAGAATTCTCCGTGGCATGCTCGATTCGTCGGCCCGGGACAATTTTACGAGCCGATAGAAAATATCTTCTGGAAAAGAAAACCAGTCGTGATTATAATTTAACCACGCACATTGACCATTTATTTAACCTTTCAATAACGTAATATTTAATGTCGATTTGCTCTAGTTAATCTTATCTCCTTATTAGGGATGCGTGTTTGGTGACAGCACTACTTATTTGTTAAGCTAATGAGAATATATGTGTTTCCTCGACTAGTTACCTCGTTATATTTTAATCAACTTTGCATATGAGGCTAGTAAATTTAAACTACATTAAGTGTAGTCTTCTAAATGCAAGTGGTATTAGCTTTTATTCAATTACTTTTGAATCGCGGCTACTGTACGCAAACATTGTATGCTACTATGTATGTCGCTATACGTTGTTCTCATCGAATATTTTGTACTGATGCGTATTTGCACTAAAAGGAGGAGTTATGTCTCAGTAAGTTGAAATTGATTTGCAAATTGTTTCTGAATACATTGGTTACTAACGAAACTGAAAAACTGAATCACCCCTGGGAAGGAAAATGAAATTTCTGTAAAGTCTTAATCAACAGATCTTGATGTACCTACACGCATCCTAAGATATGAAGTTAGAATGATAGCGATTGACTTGCTCGACATTTTACACGGTGTAACGCACTGTAGAGAAAGTTATTGCAAACGGACAAATCTCCAATATTCTGACAAGTAGGTATCAGCACTAGATATCGGGTAGGTATACACTTTCTATTTTGCTTCCCTCTTCAGAGATAGCTTCATCGGGCATATCATTTAAGATACAGAACCGACAGTTTGTCTATCCATTGATATCTCTTAAGAGAACCAGTGTGCTTGTAGAACAACCGTGCAATACCATTCAACTAAAGACGTCGGTTCGTAATAGAGACTCTATTTATCATAGATATCTACATTAGAACATGTATCTCCGAGACTGACTATCTCTGGCTGACTTTCTGAGTATCACTATAGATGATTTATCGACATACCTATTTCGACAGCTAAGCGTAACAAAACTTAACAACTAACTCCATTCAACTTACAATTAGAGCAGTCAAGATAATTAATTCAAAGAAACAATTTTTTTTAGAGAAGTTTTTGAAAAATGTTCAGCGATTCCTCTTTACGTGTGAATGAATAATCCCACTTTTTATCAGGTCGACAATTTTGTTGTTCAGGTACATAATTAATGTTCAATTCGTCAAAGATATAATACTTCCATACGTTCCTGGAACGTGTAACAGTATGAGATGAATTGCAAAATAAATTTAAAAGAATAATGCTCGTAATATCGTCACACGTTTCTACTTTCCTGTTTCGTAGTTGATCAATGTAGTTTTCGAATGGCTTATATATTTGTCAAGAACACATTGAATCGTCGATAGCACGAGCAGTCCAATCAGGTACATATAGACCGACGATTCATGCGTTAATTACTACTACAGTAACTCCATTTATTTAAACGAAATTTTAGACCGTGCCCAATTAAATGGACTCCAATCGATTGAATTCATTGAACGTGAATCCCTATTATATGAACGAAAAATCATGGATGGTGAGAAGAATGAACTCCTATTACGTGGACCCCAATTGTATAAACTATTCATTTATCTTTCGACGAGGTCATATAAAATGAATTCTATTGTTAATTTTAAACATTCACAACGGAGCATTTTTGCAGATTCGAATGATTGATTTGTTTTCCCTTACATTATATATTTTTCGTACACCCTCCATTCTCAGTTCTTCTGTTCAAATTTTGTGCTATTGGTGTAAAACTTGAAAAGCAAAACTTAGTAAATGTGACAAAACATTTCAGGCAATTGAAACAATTCGTCCGCAAAGTTTCAGTTACCATAATCATCAATCTTCCTCCAACAAAGGGTGTGTTAGCCAATTTTGCAAAAGCAATCGTTAATGGTAACAAATTCTCACTCAACTTTCACAAACGTTAATCGACCATTGTTTCATCGTTTTCGTGACTGTCTTTTCTCTCTTCAAGTGTTCTGTCGTCGGGACTTGCCAAAGAGGACCGGTTGGAGCGTCTCGCGGACGCGCGAAAATTATTCATGGAACGCGAAAGCTAGTTTCGCAAATTTTAATCCAATCGGAAACTCTGGCCGGTGGTGGAAGAAGTTTTTTGCGCGTCTTGCCGCGCGTTCCGGAGCGGACCGCGTCAGCTGCAGCTGCGTGTTTTTACCGGTAGCTGCATGGTAATAAGGCAATCGCTCGCAGCGAACCCCGCGATTTATAGGCCGGCACACGGCCGCGATATCCCGCGATAATGGTGGCGGTAACGGTGTCGATGAACGGCCATCGAAACGATGCAACCCGTGTTAATGAAATGATTTCGATGAAATAATGAAATAATGCAGCGGGAGCGGCCGCCGCTGCTCCGCTTCCGATTTAAATTGCTTTTTCCGTTGTGCGCGACCCCTGTATCTCCTGCTTAATTATCGAAACTGCCAACATGCCGTGATAAACATGGAAACTTTGTTACATTATATTGTTATGTATATATATTTCTTCTGCTATCTCTTCGTTGTTGTATCGTAAACGACGATATCGTGTATAAGCTGTTTTTTTTATTGGGAATGGATAATTATTGTGAAGGTATGATTGATTTTATGCTTCGACTTTAGCTTACAATGAACCGAATTGATCTCCATGATTGAGTTTTTGGCTTTTGATAGCGTAAATTTGATACAATTGGAAGTTTTTATTATTGAAAGAATGTTGAGTTGTAGACAGGTTTGATTATGTGATATCCCTGATATCCAAGAACGTAGACGTTCATTTTAGACTCTGGATACTAATTAATTTACGCACGTATCTTTCTTGACCATTTGTACTAACAGGCACACGCATTTTTTCTCCTGTATTTCTATGTTTCTTTCGTTCGATGCGATTATCTTCTAGACATTCAGATTTCTACGTAGAATCTCAGATAGGTATACAGTCGGCATTTGCCCGATAATCTCAAGTACTAAATCCACAAACACTCTTCTTCCACACCTCCAACACTTCATTCCAAGTATCCTACATTCTCTCATTTATCAGTCTCTTCCAAACACTCCCGGCTGGACCGACAAAATCTTATCATTCCCATAATATTTGCTTTCCAATACTCTTACTATTATAGGTTCTTATATGCATTTCCCCAGTATTACACAAATTCGATACCTGTTTAATTTGTAAAACGACGTGATGCTACAAATATTTAGAGCTGTTACTCCATCCTAATAAGGGAAAGCGCAGACACTTGAACATGCCATAAATTAAGCGATACTGCGTTCTGTACTATGAGATCAATGATTTTATAACTGCAATACAGAATACATACATTCATTGTTTGTACAATCGTTAATGAATACAAAAAATTCAAGAATATCGTCTCATACGTATTTACTCTAGTTTTATAAATAGATTGAATGGAAATCTGGAATGAGGATCTATAGTACATTCTAGTCAAATTTGAATTAACAGTAAAGTATAGTTATACAATCCCTGTCAATCGTTTTAGTACGCACCAATTCCAGATATTTCGTCACAAAATAATCCAATGTTGAACACAAGAAGCTTGTTAGATGCTTGAAATTTATATAACAGCGTAACTTAAAAATCCGCAAAGTGTGCTAAATGTACTTTAAATCCTTATGCGAGCTTCCCATTTAAGTCTACGTGTTTTTATGAACTCTAGATTACGTTTGCATTCAGTTTTACAAATGATTTGTCCATTTTAATGCGCGGTATGTCGGTATGCAAATTCTTGACGGGAGAATCCAATTGAACGTGAACGCACGCGTGCCAGAACACCCGAATAGGGAGTTGGATGTAAGCACGTTTGTCATATCTGTTCGGACGTGGATCCCTTTAAACAACGCCGTGGCAATTTCCGCGCTTCGCGAAATTCCGATTACAAATTTGCGTCCCGCGGGGGATATTGTGCCCGGTACTCGCACGGATCCAGGATAATAAATTTTATAGGTCGCCGTGGCCCGCTAACGAGTCAGCCACCGTTCCGCGCGAACGTATAATGGACATTCGCTGCTAATCCAGCGACGAATCGATGAACGAACGATAACTCGGGTCGTGCGCGCGAGTCGCAGTTGCCCTGTCGCGGTTAGAAGCGGCCCTGTCACGGTTATCGATGATGCATTTGCCACGGTAAATACGGCTACGTGTCGTTGACACACGGTAATTATTTACGCCGTCGAAACCGTAAATGGTTTCCCCGACTTCATAATTTCTCCGCTCGGTTTTCATCGTAACTGGTAACCCAAGCAGACCTC
The DNA here is from genome assembly GCF_051014615.1 of Bombus vancouverensis nearcticus. NCBI lineage: Eukaryota > Metazoa > Arthropoda > Insecta > Hymenoptera > Apidae > Bombus > Bombus vancouverensis. The sequence continues at coordinate 1,788,113 of NC_134920.1, forward strand.
GATTGCTGTTTCAACCGGCTCATTGTTGTGTTCTCGTTCCGTTCGTATCGTTTAAATGGTTTGCTTGTTTTGTTTTATTCCGAGAGAGAATATGTCTCGTGCAATTTAGATATTTTTGTGATTTCCACGAGTTAATCTTGTTCCTTTGAATTTTTGTTACGTGTATTTTTATTCTGTACAGTATGAAGCTTATGTAACTGAATGTTACGGTTATAACTTTGTTAACTAGCCAGACTTCAATTGACGCTTGTTTGATCACTTATCAACGGTGATACATTTCTAGGAAAGCTTGGTTAAATTTTATTTATTATATATATATAACACTAGAAGCTAACTCTGGTAAGGATAGCGACGACCGCATAACGAAGCAAGACATTTGTTGGGTATTTGTCAGTTAACGTGGCATTATTGTTTTTGTAATTATATTAGCCAACAATTCGGAGTAGAAGGCCGCAGAATATAATTTTCAATTCTTCATAAGCTAATTTCTAAAGCGTATTTAGACACGGTTTGTTAAGTAGGATAATTAAAAGTGCATGCTGTACGAGGAACTACATAATGTGTTCACAGAGTTAAGACTCTCAAGTTGGTCTTCGGTTGCGGAACTTGTCTAGCCTTGGACTTGAGTCATCAACTCTGTCCCAACTTCTCAAGACTGAAAGCACTCCTAGTCAGTTCTGAAACGACTGCCGCATTGCAGCGTGCAGTTCAAGTAGTTTTACTTTTGTAAACTTCTACGGTCCGTCCGTTTCAGCCATCTTAAGCGTTCGATCGCCGAGTGGAGTCGAAGTTTTAATGAATTTTTGTTTTAATAAAAGCGCAGCTTCTACTTTCCCTCGGTGGATTTTATCATCGAAACGCTTTGATATCTGTCAATCCCAATAGGACAGATTAATCGTAAACAAAGTAAACGGAGAATTTCCACTCGAGAAAGAATGCAAAAGCGATCTTTTTTCCGGTGTTCGTAGTTTTAATTGAAAAACAAATTTGTTCGACGTGAAGGGGATGGGAACACTTTCGGAAATGTCTAGCGGCAGGAAAACAGAACGCATGGAGCACATTGAGCAACGCGGAGTGCCGAGGTTAATCACGAGCCGCGTCAATATCGACTCGATAACTCGAACACTCGCGTATCCGTGCTTTTGTGTTTGGATATTCGCAGAAGTGGCTTCCGCGCCGACTAGGATTAATTCGTTTTACGTCACACGCAGGAATTAATGACAAATATCGCGTCTCGCACAGCGGTTCTCGCTCGAAACTGGCCCCCGTGAAAACTCGCATAGGTCTCGAGCCGCGTAGCGTGGCAACATTTATACTTCGCCAAAACGCGATTCTATCGGCGCTGCGTGATCGACGAACGACGAGTGTCACAGTTACACGCGAGTTAATACGGCTACGAGAGTTTGTCAAGTTTCAGGAATAACAGAAATTACTCGCGTGAATTTGACCAAGAACATTTACATGAACTAGTCTTTTTTAAATACTGGTCAGGAAAATCAATGAATTATAAGGCAGAGCATTTACAGTTAATGTTATACACTGTTAAAAGTTATCCAAGTTTCGGTTTTCCGTAATCTTGAACCTCCTTGCACGCAGTTGGATTAATATTATTAGCGAAATTCTACGACTCGCTGCAAGTTAAATTTTCTTAGATAGCAGCAACAAGTTTGGCGATAAAATAAGTAAAGTTCTATAACTGCGTTTCATAAATAACAAGCTAGCTAATTATGGAAACTGTTTATGTAACGGTAATTCGTGGACTGCAACTTGTTACTTACAAATTAATACTATTACTTAATAAATTATTATTTATAGTTAATAAATGATATTTATCAAGAGAATTCTGACTGCATGTGAAATCATAACTGTATCCATTTATCGCACTGCCGTGGTAGTTACGATAAGTGGTGCTACTCTACTCTCCATGATACTAACGAATCGTTAATGACCAGCGCGGTCAGAATTGATTAAGATATTTGAATAAAGCGAATCGTTATTTTTTGCAAACAAGCCTAATCCAACTAGAAATAATATTTTCAATATTAGTAAAAGGTTTACAACAATTTTATTTTTAAACATGTATATTTTGACTCTGAATTATACATAATTACAATCATATAATTCGAACTTTAAACTACCAGTCCCAACATCAATGAAACTCTATAAGTGACAAAGAAACGAAAAATATATGCTATATTAGTTTTTATTCGTTTCATAACAGCGGAGCCCAATGGGATTATTCGTTGCGGTCGCGTGTGTATCAAACTTTTTACGTCCCTCGTACGTATAATTTACAGCGAATTTAGTGTACGCCGAGGACCTGTGACGGGACACGCAAATAGAATCGCGTTTGCTTTGAATTCACGAACGTTGCACGCACGCAGCGTACAATCAACTCAACGAAACGCGATCAGTAACCAACTTGCTTCAATTTTTGCCTCGTTCTTTGCTCTTGTTTTCTTCTGCCTTTACCGATTTCCGTTCTGTTTCATTTATATGTCGGCTACGGATCATACCGAACCAATTGCAGCCAGAACACGCCCCGCGGTTATAATCCTGCCCCCACGTGAAATAATTTATCGGGTTTCGAAGTATGGCTAGAAACGAAACGATCGTGCTCGGCCTGTGTATTTACGCCGGTGGCTCGTGACGAAACGGTCGGATAGCTCGTAAATCCATCGAATAAGTAATAACGAGAGGGCCGAACTGCGCATGAAATTCTGTGATGGCCGGTTCGCATCTGTCTAACTCGACTGACCGAGACGCGTAATTGACTGCAAGCTTTTTCCTCACCCTCTCGATTCAACCGATTCTCTCGCCGGTGTTCGACCGCGAAACGGCCCGATAAAGAAGACGAATCGTTTTCCCTTTGCTCGGTTTTTCGGTGTCCAATGGACAGGGTTTTTTGCGGCACGTGCCAGCTCCCTGGTTCCTCAGAGCGGTTGTCGAATCGACTCGTAGAACGATGGTTGCTGGATTTTTATGGGATTGATGTCTGGGTTATGTTTGATCGGTTCTAGAGTTTTATTTGAGCGTTGGTGAAATCTGTTTGCCATTGGGAGTATCGGCAGAGTGAGCATGAAATTGATTGGCTGTATAAAATCAGTGGAGGGAAATGTGTAATATCGGGTTTTATGCTTTGTAAACTCATCGATTTGTTGGCAATTTGTTTGATTATCCGAAGTATCGAAATTATCGAGATCCGAATTATCGAAGCTACTATTGACAGTTTAAATATAATTGACGATTTTTATTCTTCGAATGTTTCTCTAAATAGACTCTTATGACGTCTTATTTTAATATAACAGAAAAGTCAGGTATCGTATAAAAGGTAAGGCTATTTGGGTGATTACATACGAGATAAACAAAAGAGGAAGAAAATTAATGACCAAATGCTTTTGACGAAAGCTCGTTTCAAATGACAACAAATAAAAGACAAATATTAGCCATGAAGTGTCATCGATCGAATCGAAAACTTCATCAGGATGTTGAACGCGTGTTCGGCATAGCACGCTGCATTTCACCAGTACAAATGACATTTCAGAACTACTGATAAACGAGAGATACGAGTCCCTGCTAATTTTGAACTATGTGGCCCAGAAATGCGAATAGCACCGTATATCCCGAACATCCATTACGGTTAACCCTATAATGGAAGGGCGAGAGCCGTCACAGCTGCTCGTCGATCCTAACGATAACGCCCCTTTTCCGCAAATTAAGCGCCGCTCGAGGGTAGCTCGCTCGAAAGATAAACCGTCGCAAAAATCGGGATTAAATCGCCGGAACATATGGACTTCTCGAGGTTCAGACAAAACGAAGTAACTTAAATTCGAAAGTAGATTTTATTATTGCTGTTTCGAAAGCATCCTGATGAATTGCTTATAAACATCTCTTGTCTTCAGTAAGTGTTTGTCGATCTAGGTTATAAATTCTTAGCCATACATATGGATACATGGCTAGCAGTTAGAATTGATTTAGTAAAATTTAGAAAATGTATAATATCGTTTTCATTCTTCTACACTATTTTTCAAATGTATTTTTCTTCGAGAACATACAAATTCGCGTGCTATGACGCTTGTTAATTTATATGAACTTTTTGATTCACCCATACTATACAATAGACCTTAGGTTCAAAAGGCACTGAAATCTAAACAAAGAATCTGTTGCCATACAAACAATGCGTAAACTGACCAAACGGATCGAATAGATCAAAAGGAATCCTCTAAATCCTGTTACATTTCCAACGCCATTCTGAATGCGAAACAGTTGTATCGTAACCGAATACTTAGTTACATTTCAAACGCTATCCGTTACGTTTGAACCATTTCAAGTTAAATTCAAACTTTTATATAGTAAACTCCACACATGTAATATTATACAAAACATAAAGATAGTTCTCAATTGACATTCTATCAGAGGTACACTATATCGTAATTTGTAAATACTGAATATGCAAAACAATTTCAAGAAAACAATCCATCATTCTGTCCATTTTCTCCCTATTTCCATCTTTCTTCCTATCTTCTCATAAAGTGTTAATTATTTCCTGCCCGCATCGAAACGACCGACCACTTTCATTCGTTCAATTCCAACCATCTGCACGGATTTCTCTACCAGTCAGTAAACATCTGTTTTCCCCTATCTGACCTTCCCAGTGCAAATCATTAGCTCGACCTCGAAAGATGAGGGAATCACCTGACAACGTTCGATCGACAGTAGCGCGCGAGTCGCGACTAACCGCGTCGCGTAATGAATTTACCCGCGTAAAACCGATGATCGAATTAAACGTCGCTCGCAGATCGTTAGCAACGAGAGGTTAATCGAGGGTATTAACGGGCGGAAGGGTAGCAGCGACCGCATGAATGCGTACACGCTCGTTGCGCATACGCGCGAGCGTTGAATCCCGGTAAATGGGACGCACGTGTTTGCGTTAGTCTCGCGCTAATTCCAAAGTAGACGCGACGTCGTCTCTCTTCCTATCGTTTCGTCTCCTTTTACCTTCTGCTAATCTCATTATATATATCTTTTTCTATGGTCGATGAAATTGAATCGCATGGACTCTGTTTGCGTGTGGAGAGTAACATATACACGAGGATGGAGATTGGTTGCGTGAAACGGCGGGAAAACCGGTTTGCACTGAAACCAGCTATACGTTGCTTCTCTCGTGCGAACCTATCGGCCACGCAATTCGCGCGAACGCGTGACTCACGATGCAAAACCGGCAACTGTTATCTGTCATCTCTTCTTGCGTTAGTTTGCGTCCGCGATTACGAAGCGTTTTGTTGGCAGTGTTTTTCTAGGTTAGCCTTGTTCGAGGTTGTTTTCGGAGTAATATAAATTAGGTGTATACTTGGTACTCTATTTTTATTCTGTTTGGTATCGCTATCTCTTTCCAGTGATTTATCGTGAATAGATACACGCGGACACTGGCGATGGTAACTGGTTGTCGGTCAATTAAATTCGATCTTGTCGTATTAATTTTACCGATCAATATCACGCTCGTCGATAATCTGAAGACCCGTTTACACTCGTTACCGTCGAATGCTCTCGGTTTCGCGCATGCAACAACTCTTCCTTGTTCGTGTTGATCCATTTTGTTGGCTGATGCCTTTTCGAGATGCGCGCGTCTACCTACTGTGTAACCGCAAGGATGAAAATGGAAGGAAATTTGATACGTAGCTCACCGGAGTCGGAAGCACAGCCGCGGCGGATACAATGAAATTTTAACTTCGTCAGGCTATTTCGCCGCGCAGCGAATTTCATCCTGTCGTACCTACTTTTCGATATAACGAACAATATTGCACGCCTTTCCGAACTAGACGGTAAACTGTAGCATTAACGAAACATCGATGGTAGAAAATTAATTATCATATTCGATTTGACCGCGTGTGTATTTCTTGTGACAGCATCAAGCTCGCCGGACGTTAATTTTCGTATCACTTAGAACGCGGCCCGGCTTTTATCCAACGTTACGTCAGACTTGATTATTCATTCGTTTCAAAGGGATTCCAATGAGTTGGCCGCGCCGTCTGACTAATTCGCTGCGCATATGTAACCTTTCCGGAAGAGGTATTTTCAACCAGCCATCCATGATTATACCCTTTTGTCTGTATCGCAAAGAGATTCGTCGCTACGAATGTGGACAATGATTAAGATATCGTGGTAGAGAAAATGACTGATCTCTTTGCGTTAGATATCAAAAGTGTAATGGCCGGAAAAAAGAATAGTTACTCGTTGAGCGGTATGAGAAGACATGATAATTTTTTATGAAACGAAATTGACTTTGACGAAACTACGGAATAGATATAATATAGACTCTAGGATATTGTCGATCTAGTAAAAGAGTTACTGGTATTATGCGTACGAGTACCGATTTTAAGTTCTTGTGATTTCATGGTAAGATAAATAGAAACTTTGAATGTAGCTTATTGAACAGACATCAGTTAACAGTGAAAATGTCGAATAACTAGAGCAGCAGACGATTAACCTTCCTTTTATCTGCTACTACGTATACCGCTCAGAAGCTACATCGATCAACACTATAGATTAAAATGTACAGGAAACTAATGATGTTACAGACACTATTTTTTAAATTTATCTTAGAATTTAGCATCTTACGTCATCTTACGTCATCTTACGGCATCTTTTGTCATCTTACGATGAATGATCATATGAAAGTAATTTTTTTCTTGAGAACTAAATGTTAATCGTGTAATCATGTAATGAAATCAAAAAATTAATAAAATGTGGAATTGATCAAGAGTTATATTCGACATCTATCGAATCCCAATATCCGAGGAACTACATATTTCATATTGCCGTATACAATTATTTCATGATCGAATCGATTCGTTGCTGTACGTGCACGAACAATGCAATATTAATCCTCGAAAAAGGTTTTCGAAATACGTATCATTTTTGCGTAACGACCGACGTGTAATATTCCACTTTTAACGCAAATAGTTTACACATGTGGTCGAATGTGCCCGGTTCAAACTAAAAAGATATCCTATCAAAAGGCTATACGCTGGAATAATTAAACGCGGACTGAGCTCGAAGTGCGCGAATTTTAGTCATAAACATTTTTCACGAGGAATTCTGCAAGGCATTAAGTTTCAATTAAGGGAATCCCGACTCCGACCTGTCGTTCATAATTATTTATTGTCCCCTTCTCTTCGGTCGACTAATTTCTGTTAATTAAACCGCATTTCGGCAGTCCCGCCGCGTTCTATAAAAGCGTCCGATTCGAAGCGTTGTCACAAGATATGGATCTAACAAGCAAACAAAGCAACCGTGCTTGGCTGGTTCCCTCGTTCTCCGTGTACCGCTACTGAGGACGACAAGTGTCCACGGAGCCACGGATAGGCTAGACTATGGTCAATGAATATTCACGGCCCGCTTTTGCGACACGACAACCAGACATTTGAATTTATGCGCTTCTGCCTTCGAATTGTTCTTTCCTAAACTCTCGTTCTCTGACCCTCGCACACACGAAACACAGTAGCTCAAAGTATTTGAATAGTTATGGAACTCTTTTACGATACTTTGATGATACTTATAGAGCATTATGTATATTATACTTATGTATTAGCATTGTAACGAGACTCGACTATCATGGTTATATTGGTAAAGTTTGAAACAAATCGAAAGGATAGAAGCGTTCAACTACTTTCATTGTACTATAAATGTGAATTACTATGTACATATTATCGGAACTTGTAGGGCAGTCAAGTTGGAAAATAATTAATGAAGTGACTTGCTGGAATTTGACATGAAGATTTGAATTGATAAAAATGTGAGTTTTGAGAGAGACATTTAGAAAAAGAATTCATCGGGAGAAAAATAGGTATGATATAGCCACGGCAGGAACAATGAAAAATTCAGTTCTGAATTTGTGAGATGATTGAGTTGGCAAGCAATTGCGAAAATGATTCGTGGAAATTCGATGTAAAGCTTTTAACTGGTTCGAGAGAAATTTTTTAAAAATGTTCGTTGCGAGAATAATATAAAACTTAGTTAAAAATCATTGAAAAATATCTTGGTTTTACGTGGAAACAGTAACTTGGGTACATTACAATGCATGAACTTTTTTTCACTCTAATAGAAAGGCGTCAAATTTGATATATTTTCACTTCGTTTATACAATTATCGTGTTTATTCGACAATTCGCGGGGAGACGCGATTGCGAAAGAACGTCAACGTGAGTCGTAAATTCCCGTTACGATTAGATAATCGACGCTACGAAATGATCGATTCCCTTATTTCTGTTAGGATAATAGGGGGTGGTGGTTCAATTGAGTTTACACTGAATTAACAGATATAAATTAATGTTTATTCCAACAACTTTGTAAAGACGATAGTTACGCTGGTGCGTATGTGCAAGTTAGGTAAGTGATTGATCTAAGCGTGGAAACCCAGTAAAGATATGTTGACTATTCTAACGATGAAGAATAAGTGAAGTTTAGTGACGATGCTGTGGCGGAGGAAAGCTAGTGATGGGTGTGTCTAACGCACGGGACCATTGGATTTGTTGATCACAATTTTGATTAGGAAAGTGAGGGCACTTGAAATAAAAGATATTTATTCAGTCTGAAGGACCTTAGCTAGAAAATTCCTGAGATTTATGGTGGGTCCTTAAAGCTATTGAGGGTATGCAGTAAGGATGTGTAGACATCTGGTTGCCATCTTGCCCGCGGTGTGTGACCTGGTTTAGGTAAAGAGTCGTCCGACGGAACACATCGGTAGTCTTTAAACGATACCCAAAATGACGACTTAACATCGTGTTTCGCTTCAAATGGTTCTGATAGAAAGTCAATGCAATTAAGACTTGTTGTTGTCACGGTGAGAGCGGCGACTTCGAAACAAATCAGCCGAATATTCTTTAACAAGACGATTCATTAAAAAACCGGCAACAGAGCGAGAAAGTTCGAAAGTTTTTGCAAGTTTAGCCGGGCGAGAGCAGTCCACGTCCAATGGCAAAGTTTGGAAATGCCGCTACTGATCTTCCATCTGTCCTTCTTTCTCCCTCTGTATATATTTCTCTCCTTTCACCCTCTTTCTCCCTCTCGCGAGGAAAGTAAGACGCCGAGCCGTCCCATGGCAGAAGGGTGGCTTACCCAGTTTCCCGAGCGATCCTTAATGCGAACTTCATTAAAGATTTCTACCCAGCAGTTGGATCCTCTTGAACTTCTATTCATATAGATCTAAGGCTCGTTCAGAGATTTATCGTGCAAACATTTGTCTCATTTTGAAAATGCACCATCTCCGAGGCGTTTTATAATCACCGATTCTAATGAAATTCCATCTCGAAGAAGACGAAGAAGCTTATCCCCTTGGGTCGGGCTAATGTTCACCCCCTCTTGGCACGTCGTCTAGAAAACCAGGTCGACGGTAACTGCATGCAAATCGATCGTCATGTTTTTGCCTTACCCTCTGAAACTCACAGAAATCTCTAAACCGTCGCTTTACCATTTTTCCCATCATCGATTTGTTGTCTGTTCTTTTGGAAAACAAAGTCGATCGATTCAACCTCGAGGGTACTGGGCTAGCGAAAGGGGAATGAGAAAAAGTTGCTGCTCTTTATTACGACCAAGTCAAAGGACGATGGAAGGCTGAAAAAGTTTCTCGGCTCGACTTTCTCGTCAACCTAATTTCGACAATTTCAATCATGTTCTCAGATTGCATCCATGAGGGCGCAAGGCGCTGGTTTCTTTGACTCGCGAATTATTAAACTGGCTGCGACATTCGCCGACGTCGTCGGGCTGATTTTTAAACATGCATAACGCGACCGTGTAGTCGAGCGAAGAACTGAAACAGAGAAGCGCAAGGATATTCGAGGGAATTTTCGTCCTCGACAAGTTCTCTTTTGTACCGCGTGGCGTAGCCATTGTTTTGCTGTGTAGTCTTTGTATAGCATGTTTGGTTAGGAACTTTATCTTCTTTGAAATAATTAACTATTGGTGAGTATACTGATTGGTTTGTACCTTGTAGGATCTTGCACTACATACTCGTAGTCTAATGCCTTTTCAAAGTTGTTAAATATGATTTTCTACATCGCAAACATAGAAGGATTGTGTCTTGAAAGATATCTCATTGATTCGTATCAATAATGTTAATATATCACTACGACACAATTGGGATACTAGTCAATAAATAATATCTTCATTTTTCCAAAGTATTTCGAAGTTATAGAAGAAATATCTGTGCGTTCAGATACCGTGTCTTATGTAATCCTTCTTCATTCGTTTTTTAAGTATTACTAAATAACTTCGTTTCATGTATCATGGTTTACAATCGTTAATTTATAGTCAGTTACTGTGATGTTCTTCCTCATAGCGGGAAATCGCAATGGTGCACGCACGATACTCTGCATTCTCCACTACAGTTACGAAGAGAAAACCCCCGTCGCTTTGAAGTCGCTCGTCGACCCCCCATTTTCTTCCTACGGTGCGATTGTTAGTGGAATTCTTTACAACCCTCCTGTTTGTAAATCTTCGCGGGAGGGTCGTCCCGCTCTTCCCAATCTTTCTCGTTCCTTAACAAACGGAACACAACTGTGTATGGTTGATCACGAAACGTTTCGTTTTATTTTTAATACGATCAAAGCAAATACGAGGCGCGGTAACAAAATATTTGATTCATATGTAATTGTTTCTTCTTGAATGTTATCGGACAGAGAATAATATATGAGAATATATATGGATTATATATTTCGTAGATTTTCTTTCGTAAATATGTTCAATATAAAAGATTTTAATGTTGTTTGTAAATATTTTATTTATTCGTAATATTGAGATATATTGTCGAAACCAAAATGTATCTTCCAGTTGGATTGTAATGCTAGAATACGCGAGTCTCTTCTTTCTCGACGATTTTGTCGCATTCCTGGCTCCTTTCTTCCGTTCTATGGTTCTTATGTTCAATCTTGAGCAAACTTTCAGCCCTGCTCACCCCTATTCGACCCCCCTCATCGTTGTCGACCTTCCGTCTGGCCTGTTATCGAACGACACGAACTTCTCGGTGAACTTTATAAGCGGGGTCATTCTGGATAACAAATTTCCATGGTTTCCGCCATGCCTCTCTTCTCTTTATTCTCCCCTCCCGCTCGCCACTCTTTTGTTCCGTCCGCCTTCCCACTCCCGAGATCCTTATAATTCTATTTTCGGTTAGGCTGTAATCGAGCAAAAAAATTGCGAACTTCGTCCTCGTGTTTAAGAGAGTCATTCCTATTCAACTTTTCCATTCTCAAACGGGCCTTTCTTATCTTCGCTTCATTTTTCCTGTCAGCGGTCCTTAAACGTTTCTTTTTAATAATTGTCTCGTTGTCTAAGGAAGCATTACAAGTATTGAGAAACATAAATTTACAATTAATTCCTTGGCTGCGTAATAAAATGTCAAACGATTTAGGAAATATGTATCTCTCTATTCTCAAGATTTGCTGCATTTCTGAAGGTGGAAAGGAGTACCTACAAGAAATAAGCACTTCCAACTTTTCATTTGAGATAAATGTAAATAATTTCGCTATGTGCGATAGCGTTTGAAGTGAGAAAGGTATGGTATTATACTTAACAGCTGGTTCAAGCTTGCTACTGTGAAATGCTTAAGATACAGATCCAAACAAGTGACGTAAATCTCAACTAAAGTCAACCCTGCTCGAATCCACGACGATAATAAAATTTTCATCACCGTTCGACAGCAAATCGTAGGATTTTAATTTTCCGATATCACCCCAGCCGCTGGAATATCCTGCTCGATCGTTCCGTCAATTATAATCGAATTGAAAAGTCCTGAAGCCTTTCGAAGGGACCGAAAGCGAGCCACGATTCTTCAAGGTAGCTCCGCTGTGCTCTGGCATCGAGCCGATTACCACGTCAGTTCCTCGCAGATTTAGTTTCCACAGGCTTAATTACATATCGGTAAGCCGATCGCCGGCTAACGATGTTTACCGGCACTCAGCGAACTTTGAAACTGCAAGCTCGGCCGACCGGAAGTCGAGGATCGCGGTCGTGCGAGCAGCATCGGGGAAATATGCTCTTTAACCGGTAACAGTTTCGATTTACGAGCACGAGACTCCCTTTCCTGTTTCTATCGTGTCGACCACCCCCGTTTATTTTTTAACTCGCTATTCCGTTTATTCTCCATCCGCCTTTCATATTTCTCGTTCTTGCCATGAATCTTTCGCTTCCGCCGCGTGATGTCGCCGTGAAAGCCCATCAAATGTGATTTAAAACGTTGTTAACCTATGGTACACTGTTCAAGTGGACGTCGTCGTTTCAGATCTTTCCCCCGTCCTTTTCCTACCCTTGTCCGATACACAGACGTAGGTCTTTCGTTCGATTTACGTCGATTAGATTCGATTCGATGCGTTTCCTCTGCAACGCAGGCCGTTCGATCAAAGGGTGTCATTTCTCTCTCCTATCGTTTATCCTCGAGAGTCAAAGGAGAACAAGAAACAGGGAAAACAGACGATATAGCCGCTATACCAGAGTTCACGTGGAGTCGATGTTTAATATTTAAACGCCCTAGAATGGTATCCTACATATTTAGATTTCTAGCTCCTTTTTCTCGGCAAGCCAAACTGGCATTTTACCTTTAGCACTATTTTTCCTCTTTCTCGCTCTCTCCGTCTTTTCCATTCTCTTCGTCTCTCATGATACCGTTTGTGGTTCGTAATGAAATTGCTAGGTAGAAAGTCTCCCTTCTTCACTTTTACACGTCTACCTTTCCCTTTTCTTTCCCTCTTGCCTGGTCTCTTTCTCTTTCTGTCCCTCTTTTTCACCCTTTTCTATCTTCCTCCTCGCTCAGGTTTGTCATGTCTGTTTATTTTTGCGTCATAGTCACGGCGGAGAACCTGCCTTAATGTTGTTCCTCTTTTGTTCTTTTAGAATCTGACGAAAGTAGCGTTACTTTCGTAATATCCTTTCGCAAAAACCATGTTTTCGGCGGGAACGCGGTACCTTTAATTTGCATTGCCGAGAAACCGCTAAACCCTCGATTAGCCTTCCGCCAGACGCGACTTCGTGCTCTTTGAAGTGCCCGCGAACGTTCGAAATGACGAAAGTAATGACGTTGCTTTTAACCAGCTACCACTTAGAGATCTCTCCAAGGTATCTCGTTTAAGAATTTAAAAATAACGAATCTTTTTACGTCTAATTTTCTCAATCCTTTCGCTTCTCTGAAAAATCCACGTCAAAGTATATATCTTTCTCTTGCAGGTATTTTTTTTATTCGATTTTCTGCAAACAAGAATCGTGCTAGGATATTAGGAATTCACAACTTCATATCAATTTATTTTTATGGACGCGTCTGTCTCCAGTAGTTCATCGAATACAACAGAATGTATATATTTTGTTGTTTGTACTACGACGTCCGTGCTAATCGACTGTTAGAATATGTGTACTGATCGAGGAGTCGAAGATATATGTATTGATGGAAAGCTAAAATATGTATATTCCGCTCAGATTTTCCTAGCTCTCAAATTTGTTCAGGGTACACGTTAATTGGTTGTTGTCAAAAATTACTTTTCCAATCAATAGCATCCTGTATGTCACAGCCATCTTTCCATGCGTCCTTGACACGTTTTTTCCTGATAAGGGTGGGATAATATCCGAATTGACGTAAGACGTTCGATCTTCCGAAAAGGTTGCGGTACCTCTTCAGATCAAATACCTCGTCAACTTGTATCGTCATAATATAATTTCAAAATATTCTTCGGAGATACCGAGTTTATAACAGGCCCCTAAAGTATAATAACCACTAAAAATTCTGAATGCAATTAATTGTTCATACTCCCCTGATAAGCTCTAAAATTTCAACTAGAAAGTATCAACTCAGGATTACCAACGAACACCTCACGTGGTTCCTTAAGTGTTCCGCGCCATTCGCAAAAGACGATAGACGCCGAATTTTTTCGTTATCGTGTAATATTGTATTATTCAAATCTACAGTAGTGATTTGTAGTGCTATTTGTTCGTTCCTGAAAATCTACGACTTAGGAATCTGAGATGTTAACATACCGATTTGTAATCTACCTTATGACGTATATTGTAGAATGTAACACAAAATAATCCTAATGGAGATAAAAATCTACAATTAATAGTGTTATAGAAGAACATTGATGACATTCGACCCCTGATGAAGTTAACAACAATGCTAGCGAAACGTTCAGGATCTTTTTCTCTGGAACACGGCCTACACCTGGAAGGCCCAAACAGCGTTGAACGCAGCAATGTTATCTATAATAGTGCTAATTGTAAACAGTATTGGCTGTAACAATCCAAATCACGAGAGCCTGAAGACTTTACGATTAAAATTATTCTATTCAGAGAAATTTAAAGGTCGTCTTGTGTCATTGGCTTTAGGATTTTCTACTATGATTTCTCGTCGTTTTCCGCTCCATGATGAATAACGTCGAATTACGAGCAACTAGGAGTCCTCCTTGGTAAACGATGGTTGAAGGTGACACAATGTTCAATATGGAGCGGATGAGAAGATTAGAAGCGGGAGGACAGGGAAGAAGCTTTGTGATAGTTCGAGATCTTGTAACTTCACGCAGATTGTCGTGCATAGATTAAGGAATTACATAGGTATATAGAATTATATATATCTCTATACCTAAATACCTATATTAACTACCCATAAATCTATACATCAATATATAACTATATATCTGTATACCTATACATGTACATAACTATATCTACTTGCGTATCTATATATGTACGTATACATATATTTATACCTACAAACCTATATATCTATACCTATTGTATATATTACAATAGTACTTCAGTACTTTAGTACTTCATGTAGTAAAGGAATATACTCACAATTATGCGGAACTTGCTATATATCATAACAAAATAGTTCAGGGACGAACGTCGTTTTTAATTATAAGATCCGGAGCAATGGACACTGATTGTGTTTAAGGTTTGTGGATTGATCAATGGCGATTTTCAGAAGAATAATCGTTCTCTCGTTTATTGTATTAATAGTAAATAATAGTAAATTGCAATAATAGTAAAAACAGTATAGAAGATGCGGGTATTAAGCGTGGAATAATGAAAAGAGGAAGATAATGTTCTCGGCAATGATAGAATTTATTTATGAATTGCGAATTGTTTATAAAAGACGTGAACGTTTTTTGTGGTGTAGTAACGTAGTAATTTATCTAGTAGTATATCTGCGTAATAACTTATCTAGTAAAGTAGTAACGTGAGCCGAGCATAAGAATACGTGACATTATGAAAAAATATACTTACCAATACGTGACTTCAACAAAGAACGTAGTAGGTACTTAATACATAAACATAGTGACGCATAGTGCTATAAAAACGCACATTAATACGTAGAATACAAGATCGATGACTTTCACCACTCATAAATTAATACATCGTTACGTCGTGTTTACACCTACCAGTTCCTTGCTTTGCTTCATGGATCAATATTCCTTACTTCGTATCATCATGAATTACCACGTTAATCTTGCGGATCTTTTTCCCATCTCTTTTATCTTTACAAAATTCTTTAGATTCTATGCGATGCGGTTCGTTACCGAGATGTGTTCGATATTTCTCGTGGCAGTGAAAGAGAGAAAAACGAGTCGCGAGCTTCGTGACAACATAACGCTGTGTTTGCTTTACATAATTACAGGTCGATTCTGAAACATGTAAATGCAACGAGTCGTTATCGCGTCGCGATGAATGCAGCGCTTGGAAGGTTACAGGAGTACGCTTGCACAACGTTTTACATACGTACACGAGCAACGCTGATTCGACTCGCGCAGTTGAATTCGAAACGCTATTTAATATTTAACAGTCTATTATGAATCAATCGGATAGCAGAGATCGTCCATGTAATCCCGTATTCTATCCGGCAGATATACAGCGTGATACGCACGTTGATTAGAGCCGATTACGTCGTTCCCCGGCGGTACTTCGAATTTCTATCGGCATTCCTTCGTGGATTCCTTTCGTCCCTCGATTCCAAGCTGCAAAATCGGCCCACAAATACCGAATCGATTTACCCCACTGTATTTAATCGCTTATCCAATCAGGAAAGTGATTTACGTACCACAGTATTATTCATTATAATGTATTGTTTATTTCTTTCTTTTTCTCTTCTTTTTTTACTGATGATGGATGGAATGTAATTACGTTATCCGTTAGGTGGAAACAGAAAAATATTTGGATAACGTAGAAAACGTTTAATAAATGTTTCAACGGCGATTATCAAATTTATCCGTTACGCTGTCCCCGATAGGAATCCATTAATCAGAAATCAATTCCAACCGCGTCCGTTAGCTTGTTTGTGGCGTCTGTTTGTTGTAAGCCAATCATTCTACAAATTGTCCTCGAGTGCTGAATGGTTTCGGTATAATTGACCAGAAGTCTCTCAATTTTCATTCGATACAATCCCCACCGAATATCGATCACGTAAACCTAATCTAACCAAAGTTTCCCAATGATACTGGAACTGTCAACCTCTACTGTCAGAAATTTTGCGATCACTGTAAGTAATTCTACGAAGCTTCTCTAAAAAAATAGCTATGGATTATCTGATTTATCTACTCTGGTAGTCTTTGTAGCCTTCATGTTAAAAAAGAATTAAATCCCGAGTAAATACACGCGAAACATCAAACTCTCCGAGCTATCTGCGCAATGCTTGTGAAAATATAGTTGGCAAACGCGAAGCATCCTATGGCAGAGCTGTTGTGCCGCTGGTAAAAGCGAAAACCCATCGATGACAGACGCATAAAGGATTACACGACGAGGATAATTAAGTCGTACAGTCAACATAGATACGTTCGAAACGTTAGACGTGATTGATCCATGCATTCGATCAATCGTAAATATAACTGAGATTCGTAGCTGGACGTGAGTCACTATATACAATGTGGAAAGCGTGCCACCATGCTCGTTTCATTCGGCTTTTAGTTCCCCTGGAAGGTCTTGCCGCGTCCGCGCCGGCGACAGGTACGATAATTCCGACAACGACACGTTTCCTCACGCTTGTCGACCGGCGAGCCGCGAGCGAATTCTGCGTTTCGCATTCGGAATTCGCTTTCTCGGTCGACCTGAATTTTCCCACGGATAGGTTTACCAGGAATCTGGGTCTCCGGCCGATAAACTCGTTATTCGCGGTCGACGTGTCTCGTCCTCGGTGAATATCGATCGCATTACCATTAGAGAAGGACCGAGACTGGTTAGCGGTAATTCGGTGACCCGCTCGAACCCGATCCGTTCCGGTACACGCGGAACTATCGCGTTAAACGTCTCGACGATGATATTTCAACGATGTTTTAGTGATATTTGAACAGTATTTGGAACATATTTGGATAATATTTTGGTGATATTCTGATACTGCTTCCTTCGGATCGATGAAAAGAAAATAAACATAGCCATTATTGTTTATTTTATTTATCTATTTATGTGTTTATTAATCAAGGAAGACGAAATACTGTCTCTCAAATGACTAGATTGCGAATTTCTTTTAGTATTTGTAAAAAGTTTTGAGCTGCGGAAGTGCATAGAATGTATACAGTATGCGATAATTTATAAAATATTCGCAGTAGAATTTTGATAATTTTATGATCGTTAGAATTTTTAATAGGTAAAGCAAATCTACATTTAGTTCCATTTTTTTAGCAGCATTCATAAAAATATAACTTTGAACGAAAAACCTGCACACCACAAATTACTACTCTCTCCTACACTTTCGATATGTGGATAATATTTTTGACGATATTTCAACGATATAATAAGATAGGATTATTTAAGTCACATAAACTTCAACTTCAATCTTGGGCTTTGCACTGAATAATCAAATTCATTATTGCGTATTATAAGACACCTTTGTTTGTTAAACTGTTTATTAACCGGGGTAGAAGTAATTAATCATTTAGATTATACTATCGTTCACTTATCACCATATATCACGTTCCAAAAATAGTCTATGTCATGTATGGACCAGTGACCAGTTTAGTATGGTTTTTTTTAGTATGATGGAACATTATCCCACATTCCGTTTTAGCTTCGTTCCCTCTACACATTTATGTACACCACTGTTGATTTTGATGAATTTGTTATGATAAAGCAAAACACTTCACAAAGGTCGTATTGACGATATTCTATCTGTCGAAGCGGAACGTTAAATTATCGATTAATTGATGCAAATTAATTATTGAGCGACTTTTCGATCAGTGCGAATCGTGTACTGCATGGTTTCTGAATTGTAATATTTACAATATGATCGAAATATTGTTTCGGTGATTGATTATTATTTTAAAAATCGAGAAATATAATACATGTTGACGGTACAATTTATTATACAATGGAAAATTTTTGCCTCATTGGAAAGACAATTTAGTTCATCACTCTCAACAATCTCACAAAGTGAGGACTAATAATATCGAGTTGGAACGCCGAATTAATGATTAATTGATGCAAATTAATTATTGAACATTTTGCGCTCGGTGTTGATCGTATATTACACAATTCTCCAATTGTGATGCCTATATTCTCGTAATATTCTCATTATTATGTTGTTAATGACTGATTAACGTTTCAACGATTATAAGTTTATCAAGAAGATATAATTTATAATAATACTCACATATTAAACAAATTTTACGTTGAAAGCATAATCTACAATAATATTAGCGTATTCAGAAAATGTATGCATCATTGAAAAAACAATTTGACTTACCAGTTACGTGCTCTTAACTTATCTGTTTCTGTCAATAAGGTACCGGTATTTACTTCCTATTAGAATAAAGAATCCCTCGTGTGTCATCCAGTTGGGCAGAGTCACTGCCTATTTTCAAAGCTTACTTTCTAAGCTTCAATTGGTCTTCTTACTTGCATTGCTTTCGTTACATTTGTATTCGACTAAGAAAATAGCACAATTTTCCCATTTGTTTAACGTTGCCTGTCATACGAATTAATTGTCGTTTCTTGGCTTGTCAATCGTATAACTGGTTCCTATTTTGTATTTTGAACTAATTTACAATTTCCTTCTTTTGTTAAAATCTCCTTCTTAAGTTAAGTTTGATTTTAGTAGAAATAGAAGCGGAAATGACAGAATGAAAGGTGTACAAAATACTATTAAAGAGATTTAACTTTTTTCTCGAAATTGTTATTGGCATATTACCGTTAAATGATATCGTTTAATTTTCAGGACAGCCGTGAAAACCTCAACCGTGACTATGAATTCACCGTTGAATTTCTCGTTCATTCTTTATTTCTTTATTCACGTTCGAACGTTACAAATAACGCGAACAATTAAACCCGATACGTTTATATCCTTTTTTTTTTTTTGTATGGTTCGTACGTGCAAACGCATGGAAAATAACGGGGGAATTTTTCACGGAACAGATGAAACCGAATTGAAAAGGCAAGGCTCGCTCGCGTTTTAGCGCAAATTGCAACGCAATTGCATTCAATGGCGTGGGAGTTAATTTTAACGAATCCCTGTTTTTAACGCGATGTTCAAATTCCGCGTCGCTATTAATTAAAGCGGATATTTTTAATTCCGGTTGCTTGCTTCTGACAGAAGCCGCCGGCATACCAGTCGCGATTACATTTAAAAATCCGTCTTTTTTCTTTATGTCTTTCTTTCTTTTCGAAAGTCGTTTGATTTACATTAAAACGGTATGAAATCGAGAACGTTCTATTATGCATAATTTTGTGCTACGTGGAACGCATCGTTCAACGCAATGTCTATTGATTAATAATTTCGCATATGTTTAAATGCAAATCCTTGTGATCTTGGTGTATCAACGCATTTGGTACAAAACAATTTTCGCTGGAGATTAGAATTATTAAATTAATGCGGCATTCAATGTTAAAAGCACCTTACTTTACCACTATACACGTCTATGTTTTATCGTTTAGTTAACCTTGAATGAATACTCTAAATATTCATTTATAGTGATACTTTGATTCAATATGTCATGTACGTTGTATAAAAGTTGGTATGGTACTATCATGGTTATAGTGATAAAATTTGAATCTTGTAATACTAAATGTTATAAACTTATTTAAATAGTCGATTATCTGTTGTATTAATAAATCGTGATATTTAGTGAGCCTACATTTAGAACTAATTATATGTTCAAGGTACCTATTTATGCTATATGTATTCTAATTTTTTACTAAATATGTATCTGCAATAAATTTCTTTTAACTTGTACTTGTGTGTTTGACTAATAATGTTTCACGAAGTTTCGTATAACACACATAACATATTCGTAAAATTTCCTAGTATGTTTAGTGTTCAAACATTTTCATATCTCTCAATATTTTTTTATATTTCCTGGAACAGTTTTTCCCTTGTGTTTACCTACTCGCGTATAATTTGCTTAATTCGTCATCCTATTTGTGGCTGTCCTGTCCACGCGTTTGTGAAACAAGGTTCGAGTCTAGGAGTTTAGGCACCCTGCGTCGAATCTACCTGCAAATGGTCGAGTCATTCGAAGTACAAAAGAAGGGGTCGTTTATAATGTAGCATTCAGTTGAATGGCAAACTTGTGACCGCTAATTTAAAATCTGCTTTCACCCCACAATACGGTTAAAAACAAGGCAGTTAAACTCACTTATCGCAGAAAAATAAAATGACTACAGTGTAAAACAGCTGACGCTTGTTCTAAAATATCATAATACAATTTTAGATTTTTAACACAGTTAATTCAACATCTCTATGTATAGTTTCAGGAAAAATTGCAAAATTTCAGCTTTCAAAGATAACATAGAATTTTTTAGCTTATACCAAATGTAAATATCGCTTTGTAAATTTCACGGATAGAATTCACTGCTATTTTCCATAAAACAGTCTTCTGCGTTTATTATTATAGAGAATTTATTATATATTTCCAATTCATGACAATGTATCGCGGCAGAGAATATTATATTTTATAACTTAATTTAGCAGCAAACTAAAAGGATGATACCTTTAAGATTTGAAATACGAGATTAAATATAAATCCTCCATCTTTCAACATTATTGTGATCTTCAGCTCGCAATATGCTTATTATCCCTCGTAAAGTATGATTTTGTAAGATAAATTAATTTTTGTAATACATTGAAAGCCATTGAAATAACGCGAAAATATTACGTAAACGCAATATTACTAGGTACGATTTACATACTGTTTTGTTAAAGTAAAACAAGTTAAAGTAAGCACTAAACGTATTATAATAATAGATAATCTGCAAAAGTACATTACATAAGTCATAAATTCAAATAAAATTTGCGTAATTTGAAAATAATAGTTTATTAGCGTTGCAACTACGTCGATTCTTTCAAATTTTGTAAAATCTTTTGTATTTAGATAGAACCACAAGTATGTAGCGGCTAAACCCTTGGTATTTCTTTTTCTAACCACAACGTTAAAAAGCAGATTTCAACCATGTAAATTAGATAAAAAAAATTATGAACGAAATGTTGCTTTTATTCAAAGTTGATTCTTAACTTTCATCTGTCCCTCATTTTTGCAACTTTTAATGTGTCCTCGTGTATCTAATTGACACAATGATATGTCGATGAAATGAAAAAGCAAGCAATTAATGGTGCTCTTTATCGTTTGCATGTATTCGCATTAGTTTTACTTCGAACGTATCGGACTTCATTCGCACGTATTTGACTTTGCATAGCTTCAACCTTCTTACCATTCTTAGCTGAGCGTCGCAATGAAGAAAAGAATGAAGTAAAGATATAGCGACCTTCTTCTCTTCTTCATATTTACACCACATTTTGATAGTCGAAGCTATGTAAAACTATACATAGCAGTTACAAAACTGCATTTTGAATAAGTTGTACAACGAATAGATAATTGTCGTGCAACAATTATAAAGTAATGAACTACCTGTCAATGGACTTGATAAGAATTATGTGTATTACATTGACATAGTGTCCTTTCTGTAACAAACGTTAACACATCTTTCTGTCGCGTATTTTGTCATTGACAATAGCAAAAAAGTATATATATATTTTTTATTATTATATATATATTGTACGTTGAAAAAATAAAAATTACAAAGTCTTAGATCAATTTTTCTACAAATGGCAGAATAATATCATGTATTACGCGAAAAATGTGTCAAATTGACACATGGTACGGATGAGAGTTAATGAGTTAAACATATCTATGCAAAGATACAACTTTTCGTTCCCTACGCATTACCGTTTTTAGCAGAAAGAGCGGAATGAAGGCGCGCCAATCAGTTCCGGCCAGGAATCGATAATCCTGGTCCATTGAACCGGCGTTTAACCCGTTCGTGTGGATCGCGTTACTAATAATCCTTTTCAAGAACTAATACATAGGCCGTGACGCGGATGCCGCTTCCAAATTAACAAGATCATCCTTGTTCGGCCATAAATCCGTGAACAGCCGTTGCACGATAGAGCCAGGGAGGCAGCAGAGGCTAGATGGTCGGAGCGTGTGTCGTGCGTGTGTCCTCTCCTAGTACGTACAGTATATAGTATCGTACACGCTCTGCAAGCTCTAAGTAATTACGTTAGCCGGCGAATTAATTAACCGGCAGGCGACGGTTATCGATGCCCGCTCGAAGGCGCTGAACAGCCGAGGGCAACTATCGATCGATACTCGCCGATCGGAAGGAGGACACGCCGGAAGCGTCTTCGATAAACCCGAAGGATTATCGATCCGGGATCCTTCGTTGTCATCGACCGTCCGCGCATCGTCCTTTACTATCTGCCTAATTATCGATGGTAATTATGTCCTTCGATGATCGACACCTTTTGATCGATCTACCAGATGACCGGCCGTGTTAATATTAATACATTGTTGATAATAGACATTGAATCTAGTTTGGTATGATCGATCAATGTAACAGCAGTCTGGAGTGTTCAGTTGTTAGTCCGTTTTGTTACTAATTCAAGCGACAATGATGATTAGAGAAGACCTTTGAATTTCCAGGTAATCGTTCACGTACTAATTACACTCGAAAAATAGTGCTTCCTACGCAAACAGAGCGTGGGAGATTATCTCTTGCCACAGAGAGCGAAAGCGGGATTGGTAACAATGCTAGAATCTACCGTTTTCTGTCAGCTGTTGCGCTTAAACGTCGGCTAATTTCTCTAGCTTTAAACGATTATCTAACTTCCTGCTCTAGTCTTCCAGTTAAGTTATCTCGAATGCTATCACGTTCGACAATCTCGTGGCTCCTTTCAACCAGTTCCGGTAACGAAAATATTCAACTATCAATCTCGATTCTCGTGTTTCAAACACTGTCGACGTCTCCACCGATTACAAACGGGGAAATTGGTTTCGAATATCGATAAAATGAAATTCAGAGAAGCAGTGGTTCAGGTGAGGTTTCGTGATCTATCGACTGTTGGAAGTGGCACAGTCTCTATCTCGAATCTGGAAGACGGAGTTCCCAGAGTGTAACGGTGAAGGCTGCATCCGGTTTGAAAGCAAAAGGTCCTCCCTCTGTATCCTCGGGGCAAAGAAAATAAGGATGGTCCGCTGCAACACTGAGGAAAGTACCGACTGGATGCGAAGCCGAGGCATCGATCCTTGCCATCCCCGTTTTAGAGATAAGACCATCTTCCATCGTCTTCCCCAAGAATTGCATTCGCGGGAGCGTATTACTTCTTGCATTTACGATCGTGGACCATCCCTACGCGATATCAGTCGGAAAGTTCATCTTACCGTGAAACATTGAGATCACTGACTCGAAATTTGATCACAATCGTGTATTTGTTTCAACAGATCGCCCTACTAATTCTGGTTTATTTAACTCTCCGGGACGTTCTGTTTTTTCTATATCGATCATGTAATTAATATCTGATTGACATAATCACACAGTGGATTTTTATATAGTATACGTGCATATATTTAATCAAGGTGATTTATAATGAGCAACTAACTTTATTCAGAATCTGTTATTTTCCTTTAAAATATAATTTATGCATCGAAAAATTGTATAGGTGGAGTGGAGGATGTCTGTATTCTCTTAAATGTTAAATTTATGTTCCCAGGAATTTTTGTATCAGTTTGTTGTTTAATAGCTAAATCACGCGAATACTTCAAATATTTATGGCAACTAATAATAAAGTTTCCATATTCTTATTATAAATCTGAATATTCAATACATGTGATTTATAGCGACTTTTTCTTTCGTAATATATTCAGTAATTCACGATGGAAAAAAAATTCGATGAACGATACTGATTCATCAAATTTGCTGATGATAGATATAATCTCGCGAAAATATTGTTCAATTTAATATGCAAATAGAAGATCGAAATATCCGCAGTATACTAATGACAATGGTATTAGAGATTCGACGAAACGGTTGGTGTCGACACGAGAACTCGATTATTCGTCTTTGAGTTTTGCCTCGTAGCAAGTTCATCGACTATTGGAATCTCTTTGAAAGATGCCTCCCGTCGAGACAAATACGATTGAAAACGCTATTCCGTTTGATCGATTTTATCTGCTATTATCGGCTAGACACAATCTGACAGTACGTTGCGGAATTTCTAGTTACAACCATGACCAACTTCGCTCGTTGTCCTTAAAGTAGAGGATCGTTCAGAATGATTGACTGATTGCGATGGTTTCAACGTAGAATTTACGACGCATCTAGTTGCTGCTGCTCGAAATAAAGTAGACGAGCAGACCGAACGAAATATTCCGTTTTACCGTTGACAAGTTTCCAATTTGATTTCGAACGTACCTACCACCACGTCAAACCTGCACGATTTTTGAACTTTAATATCTTTAACGGAATTACCAAAGTTGTCAAAATGATTGATTTCCAATTTTTCACAGAAACTGTAGATTTACAGCAATGTGTTTTTGGTGACTCGAATGATATTTTATATACACTTTTTCATACAACTTTCATTTTGATTTCTTATGTAGAAGTTCTATTGTGTGCATTTTCAATCGAAATTTTCTACTTAACTCATTCAAAATGAAGCCATTTTAACTCGTTGGTAGTATTAAATATTCTTTTAATATCACATTTTTTCATGGAATTTCCGTGATCATTTGGAACAAGACAAGTGATTAATTAGAAGTGCAAACGGCCAGAATAGAGCGAGTACTTTTCCCAACGAAGTTTTCTCAACGGCGATCCTTTTTTTTGTGCCGCTCCATTTTAATTGATTTTACCGATTAAATTTCGTCCAGCCGCGGTCCTCGATTGAATCGGGTTGAAATTTAGAGGTAGTCTGAATAATTTCAATCCAGAACTGTCTGCCGTTCTTAATTAGATCCAGTTGGATAGTTTAATTGCTCGATACTAGCCGGAAACCGTCGTTAGAGGTAGCTCTATTTACGATACTTTCGGACCACCTGTTACCAGCTGTGAAACCTCTCGTGTAATCGCAACGGGAAGTTGTCGCGTTCCGAGTGCCGTCGATTAAGAACTATCGTCCGTGCAGCAACGCGAAACTGCCATTCCACATTCAAAGTAAAACAGTGACATATTTCCATACAAGTATATGTAAAAATATGAAACTTTCTTATATTACAAAATTAAAACTTGCTCCACTTTATCATTTCATTCTAAGGAAAGCTTATTTTCAAATTAGAAGTCTAAATATACAGGGTGGTTGGTAACTGGTGGTACAAGCGGAAAGGGGGTGATTCTACGCGAAAAAAGAAGTCGAAAATATAGAATAAACATTTTTTCTTTTTAATTTTTTTTTTTTTAATTTTTCCATCGGGACAACGATCTACAGTGAGATCCGTTATAACGAGACGTGATAAAGTGCACGCGTACCAAGCGAAAATTCAAAGTCGATTTTCTCGAAAACAAAGCCTCAAACGAAAAATTTTTATTCTATATTTTCGACTCCTTTTTTCGCGTAGAATCACCCCCTTTCCGCTTGTACCACCAGTTAACAACCACCCTGTATATATAATTTATGTAGATATATAAATACTAGAAATGTTCTTAAATATTCTTAAAAATATATCAAAGTCTTTGCTCCTCGTTATTCGAATAAACCATTATTAAAACGGTAACTGTCTAAAGCAAAGATCTTCGATAGGAACAACGAATACATTTCTACGGATCTGACACTTACATCATTTACGATTCGAACACGTTATGGGCTTTTTACATACCCCATTTTTTGCATATTTAAGGAGAAAACAAATAGTAAAAGACATATTATCGTATCAGTTATATTTCGCTATTTATTCGTATGCACCCTATGCTTCCATCTTTTTAACTGTAGTTTAATCCAATGGACACTTGCCATTATAGTTCCACCTCGCAATAAATTTAGTAATTAAAATAAATTCTAAATACAATAACAATCGCAGCATTTTTTTACCGTATTCCATATAGAATCTATATTATTTTTCACCGAGAAAATGTCTTATTTCTCTAACACCTGTATTGTTTATTCACTTCAACTCTTCAATTTTCCATCAAAATGGATGAAACCATGAAGCGTCGCGTTAATTGAAAAGCAATCGCAATCCAGTAGATATAGAATGAGCATACGAACACAACTCCTCCGTTCCTGAAAGGCATTGTTTTCTTTCTTGACAAGCAGAACGGCGAGATAAGTCCGTAATACGTTTTTCGAAACGGCGTATTGCACGGCTCATGTCCCGACGCTGGCCCGGAATCCTTTGGACAAAGAGGAGAACGGAAGGAGTTGGGATAGAAAACTGGAGGTGGAGGAAAGCAGACGGGGGTTGGACGAGATATTGCCGGTGCCAAGACTCCGGATGTGTAAGCTCGTGAACCACCGGAGAAAAATACTGCGATGACGGTATACGACTTTATTTCATCCCTTTTTCGCCCATAGCGATACGGTAGTCCCAGCCAGTTTGAAACTATGGATATTTTCATCCGTGTGCTCCCTTGGAAGCGTTTGCTTCCGATCCTCGAGCTTTCATTTCTCGAGGATGCTCGTACATAGAAATCCGAACACGCTACCTTTTCCACTATGTTATACGTACGATTCGCCTGCGAACTGTTTGTGGATTTGTTCGCGCTAAAAAGCGACGATATATTCTTCTTCTTTAGAGGAATTCCAGAAGTCTGATCTGTAAAGAGATTGAGAAGAAATTTTAGTAATATCTCTGAATTTTTACGAACAAATTTGGTAATATTAATGGTTCTCTGGTACTACGTTCATAAATTATTTATTAGAACAAAATCTGAACATACTGTAGCTGTATCTCTAAGTTGCATCGAGTGTATCGAAATCATTAACTATGGAAATAATCGCCTATTTAAAATTTATCTTTCTTCCTAAATTTAATTTGATACGTACTTTCTGCAAGGAATTTTTAAAAGAAGGATCCTGAAATCTATATCTTCCGAAAAATACTAGCCTTTCTATATACAGGTACCATTGAACGTAATAAAATTTATTATCAAATGCCAGGCCCATATATCATCGTTCAGCTTTCGTTGCAGGTTTGAAGCGTTGACGAGCGAAAAAAATTGCTTTATTATCTCGAGCGACGACGGTCGCGAACAACGACGAACCGTTGAAGCTTTTCTTTTTTGTCGAATGAAAAGCGGTCTCATTGGCTGTCAGAGTGAAAGGGAGCCGGCAATTTCGTCGAGGAATTTTTCCCGTGTTCCTCGACAGTCTTGTCACACGTTAGACTCGGGACCCCTCCTCGTCTCTTCGTCTTCTCGTCTCCTCGTCTACGCGTCCAGCGTAGGGGATTCGCTGCCTTTTCTCATCCTCGTACTCGCCTTTCATTCCGCCGGCTCTGTCACTGACTTGGAAACTTTCTCGCTCGTCGACGCGCCGCGTCCACGAATATTCCGAGATTGAAAAGCTTGATCTCATAGTTGGAAGACGAGACATGACTCGGAGGTTTGTCTTCTCTCGCGCGAATCAACGATCCATTTGAGGGATGAAATATTTAAACATGTGAATCAACGTTGATACGTTTGCCATTAAAATGTTAGCGAGAGAACAGTTTTTAAGTGAAAACGGGAATATTTCTATAATTTAAAAGAAATTTTGCCCTCTCTCGCGCGAATCGAGGATCCACTTAAGTGATGAAATATTTATCTAAACGTATGTTTCGATATTGATACATCTACGATTGAAATGTTAATTAAAAGATACTTTTTAAGTTATAGAGGGAATATTTTTACACGAATTTAAGAAGAATCTTTTTTACGAGATTTTTGTGGAATAGTTTGTAAATTATGTCGTGGTCGTGCTAATCGACGATCTATTTAAGTGATAAAATATTTATCTACACACGTAGTTCGTCGTACGCAATTAAAATATCAATGGAAAAATAATTTCTAAGCGGGAAAAAGAATATTCTGTGGGAATTCTCTAGACAGTTTTTTTGATAGATAGGCTATAGATTATGTTTTAGTCTCACGTGTAATCATCATTGTTATTTTTTTCTCAGTTTTAATAAATATTAATAAACATGGATTTTGCATCGCAAGGCTTCGCATGGATGTTCGTCAGTGTAAATCGCCTTTCCACGAACACGAGGTCAGACGACGAAGTAGACCTCCAGGGAAGAACGCAATCAGTTGCATAACGCGTCGACGGACGCGACCGTTCTATGAATATTGCATAGACGCGCGTGTCCGCCGGACCGTGGATGTCCGATTTAATTGTAAAATATTGCGCCGACATGCTCGCTTTCATTGATATTCTGTCAATCGATGCGTTATCGAGTAACGACTCTCTTGTACCATGGCGAGCTTTCAAGCTCTGTTTTTTTTCTTTTTTATTTTCCGCTACATTCGTTATCCAAACACGCATCAACGTATCGCGTTTCCTTGCAAATAGCAGCAACGTTTAAAACTTCCTGAATCGTTAAACGCTTGCTTATGGCGGAAAGAGGAACTTTCAAGTAGAAAATACATCGCTGTACACCCTTTTTAGCTTTGACTTTTTTAACCAGTCACGTTGCGTCGAATATAATTTCCGCGTCGAGGCTGGAAAAAGGCAGGCCCATTCGGAATTCCGTTTACGTGCCGATGCAACGATCTCTCTCGCGGCCGAGTGATTCGCGGAACGAGAGGGCGCACCTTCGACACGCCAGTTACGACCTTGCCCCGATTGTAACTGCTCGTGCTTTCAAAGCTCTCTCTAACTCCTTCGCAGACACTCCAGCACGTTCTCATTTCACGCTTCACCGGCACGCCGTACCGATCCCCCCCCCCCCTTCTGGTGCAGCGTTTCCATTCTTTCGAATTCCGATCGTCTTTCAGACGAATTTCTCTACAGGTCGGCCAATCAAGCGAGAACGCGTCGCAGTTGTCGCGCGTTCGTTCCACGATTTCTTCTATCGCTCATTTTGTCTCCTTGTTTTGTGAAATTGTACGATCTTAGACCTTAAAGAGCCTGATAAATGACACTACGTTGCTTACACTGTTGCTAAAAAATCGTAGGATACTTCTTAGCTTTAATGAATCTTATGTATTTTGGTGTAAATTGTGTAATTTAACACCAAAGTTAACACAAAGTTAAATAAAATTGTTGCTATGTAAGAATGTGATGTTTGCAAGAGGTTTTAAATCCTGTTTAACTTTTTCTAGCTTCGAAACACTTGCGATATAATTACATTAAACGCGTAAATGTAAACTATAAAAACGATGCAATGTAAATGGATGTGTCGCGTTACTTTTTTCTCATAATTGCGAAACACGTTTCTTTCGTATGTGACGGTCGAGGAGATTGATAGAAGAAAATGTCAACTAGCTTAATGAGCTCTGCGTTTGTAATATGGATTATCAACCGTGCCACATCTTCCTTAATCGTTCGATTCAGTGTCATTTAGAAACGTGTATACAATTTATTTACGAATTCCAAGACCACGTGCTCGCTACATAAAAACTGCAAATTAAATTAACCCATGTATTGACTTTTAACTAAAAGAAGTCTTCAGGATCCTGATCTTGGACTATTCACTTTTTCTTTATCTCCCAGTTGAACTTCACGTAACGTTTTCTATAATATTTTCTTCTTTTTTCAATTACTAACTAATCCCGATAACGGCAATTAATTAAAGAAAACCTCTACTTTAAAAAATTCGATAGGTACATTATCATATTAATATTTACTAACTCATCATATTCG